>NW_028279597.1:0-184926 GCF_059751315.1 Micrasema longulum
TATCTAGTTTTTTAATATTTTTTTATGTTTGTCCTAATCAGTGCATATGCTTATTAAATGCCTGCCGTGTTGGTTGTTTATTTTTTGGGCAACAAACTGTGGTAAAGGTGTATAGTTGGTTTAACATATTGGTTTATTGGCGGTGTTAAAACCGATAGACATGGAAAAGTCGGTAAATGATTATATAAAAATATTTGTTAAAATGTTTGACTCAAAGTAAATGCTTTAAATATCTTTTTTAATATAATTCCTCTGTACGTGTGATGTCACCGAACTCCTCCTAAACGGCTTAACCGATTTAAGTGCGGTTTTCAGAGAAATATAGATCTTTGCGCTGTGCGTGTTCGTAGATATTCAAATCTTTAATCCAATATGTAAAGAGAAGTAAGGAGCATAAATATGTTATTCGTAGATCTACCAGGGTTGCATTCGAGGAGAATTCATTTACCAAAAAATTGGAAAGATTTTGTTTTTTTTGTATAAAAAAAGTGTGTGTTCGAATGTTTACAAACAGCATTTGTTTTTTGTGGATCTCAATCAGATTCTTTCTTTAAATTCGTTAAAATTCTACCCATTCATTTCTTTTTACTGGATTTTTGGTAACACTAAAATAATATTTAATTCAATATTTTTTTTTAAAATCGTATTCCTAAATAAGTACACCCCTCTGTTGGTGAGAAAACGGAGTTCGACGTTTGCAAAAAGAATACGATATTAGAAAAAATATTTATTTTATGTTTTGTAAGTCAACCATAAACAAGTACCTACTTAAATCCAGTATTTATTGTCAATTTTTAGTTTGGAATCTAATCACAAACAAGTACCTAGGTACCTACTTATCAATTAAAAATCTTTTTCCACGATAATTGATTAAGATTATGCCTAACTAAAATCAACCAAATCGAGGTTTCTTTGTCCCGTTCTATTTCTTTCTTTTTTGTTCTATTTTATATTATATTTTACACTAGCCAAACACAAGAGTATTAAAATCTTATTTGCCACTTCAACCTGAATTGTTACTTTTTTTCTATATGTGAAATAGAGGTTATTTAAAAACAATGTTTTAATAACTTGTAAATATATATTTTGACCGTGCTTATTAATTATAACATAATTTTTTTTTTAATGATCTGTGTACCAAATTACATATTGTATCATTATGTATGACAATTATTATTTTTACTATTAAAATTTTAAAAAACAGTATTTGTAAAATTATTAAAGAATTAAATTAAAATATTAGATTTTTTAATACACCGTGTTTTATTAAATAATTTATCTGTATTTTATTTTTGAAACTATATATATGATTTAAATTTAATTTTTTAAAAAGATTTCTTATTTTTATTATTTATTTTATTTTATTTTCAAACGGTTGAGAGCCCCTGAGCTCTAAGCAGAAGACAGTTAGTATGATACTTAGGGCATTCGATATACATTGCAACAATACCAACAAATCAATAATTTATGATTTTTGCAATTTCAAATATACCGCGTTATCTTTATTTTTATTATTATTAATGTTTTACTTAAATATTTTAAATTTACAATTCGCAAAGTTATTATATTGTACAATGTATAAAACAACTGTGTAATATGTATAGATATATTTTTTTAATATTCTTTCATAATTTTGTAATAGAACACTGTTATGTTAAATGTATTTGTGTTTATGTTTATAAAAAGCATTCGTGCCGTATATACTAATAAAATTAAATTAAATAAACATTAAATTTGTGGTCAAACATTTTACTAAATGTTTTTAAATATGTTTCTTCGTCGCGTCGGTGTGTCTCGAAACCGGTAGACTGAATATTTAATGACACAAAGCAAAAAAAATATTTAGGAAATATCACCTTTTTTACATTTTTAAAGTAATAAGCGTCCATGAAATACTGTCCAATAAAAATAAAAATTTTGCTTCTTGTTAGTACAGTGAAAAATATTTTTAAATTTTAAATTCCCGCGAAAATGTCATGGGGCACGCCCCTAATACGCCACGATTTATGTTTATTTTTAACTTTGTTCCAAACCATTCAAGTTTTTTTAGAATATTGTCACGAATTTTGACGTCACAACTATCAATGCCAAACATTTCGCGTTTTTCTAGTTATAAATTTATGTTTTTTTTTTAACCTTTCTCCACAATATTCATATTGAGTTTGAAAATACAATTAAATATTCTACATCCATTTCAAATGTATTAATGGGTTTTCGTTGTTCGTGATATTTCCCTATTACCTATTTTGTATATTGATGTGTCGTTATATTTACAAAAGTATTGATTTTAATATAGAAGAGTTCCGACTTAACACAGATTTTTCAACAAGTCGGGAAATGAAAATTAATAATTGTTCTAAAACAAAAATATATATTATCTATCTACACAAGTCTACATACGAGACAAGACTTGATTTATTTCTATTTTTTTTTTAAGAAGTTGTATTTTTTTCATATCTTCAAATTGACATTTTCACACTGTATTTGGAAACTCAAATTTATATAATTATGCTAAATTTTAATGCGAAAAATATTTATCCTTGCTACGCAAAAAAATTATGTTAAGCCATTACAGCAATAAATATTAGTAAGAGAGGGCACGAAGATATAACTCATATCAAGGAAAACAGAGACACTGTTCTGTGGCCGATGTTTGTATGAAACAGATTCAGTCAATTATTGAGAATGATGGGGGGCGCACGTATGTAAGATGATCGGCGTATTTATGATTTATAATATATTTAGGCGGCCTTTGTGTTGTACTCGTAGTTGTCAAAACGCTTCACTCACGCACGGTAGGTTCTGGGTTCGATTCCTTCTTTCTTCTATTCTATTCGGTGATGTTATTCACTACTGTTATTGGGTCTCCTGGTCTGTTGTGGTGCAAAAAAAAATCGCTCTAACAGGGGTAAATTATATTTCATTTTTAAAAATTATGGAAAAGAATTTATTAAGCAGTATACTCGTATCTCCATGATTTTTTTAAATTTCTGAACTTTAGAATATTCCAGCTTTTGCTTTTGGTAACGCGATGTTACATTACCGCGCACGAAGGAATTATTTTTCACAATATTTTTAAAGTTAAATAAATAAATTGTTGTAAAGGGTTTTTTATTTTAAATTAACGAGGAATCTCTTTGGCTTTGTAATCTAAATAATTACAATTTCCGTTTCCATTAACATTTAAAGTGACCAGGAGGCATTTTAATCCGCTTCAGCTCATTACGATTCCCTCGAGGTCCTCCATCTTGTATCACATCAGAACGAGCGAAGGAGAAACATTAAAAATTCATAAACATTACATCTCCGAAGACTGGCGATTCCGGCACCAAAATAATGCCCAAAAATCTTTAACATCAAATTTCTTGCATAAATTTCCATTAATTAAGAGCCGCGCTCGAGCAGTCCTGGAACTTCCGCGATTTCCACAGAGATGGCGTTTTCCTCTGAGATCCTCATGAATATTGTAAGTCACTAGTTGAAACCTTCCGAGACGCCCCTGGTTCGACTCTAGCTCAGGGATTGCCAATCAATGGAGCCCTCTATTTTCGTCCCACCCGCGAGATTCGTATTTTATACCAAAATATTCAAGACAAAATTTGATCAGAAAGTCGACTCGTAAATCGTACCTACAAAACATTTTCTATTTTTTCAATGTTTTTTATACAGTTTAAATCGATATGGTTGTGTTTTCCTATTACAAATATAAACATTTTCTTTCGATTCAATCCAATTCAATTCATTTATTTAAATATAAAACTTTTACATTACACGCAAACATTCAATACGTACATATTATAAAAAAGAAAAAACATGGAAGAGATTTATGTCAAAGTAGTAGGAGAATCCTGTTCAGCATAGCGGTACTTCCAACAGGCACAACCATTGGCATGTTGGTCCTGTTTATCGAAATATGAAACAATCTATGCTGACGCTTAATTATCAGGAACACACAAACCAATGCTTATCATAATCTCAGGATTATCGACAATACCGCGCAACAATTGATAAAAAATGTGTAGTCAAATACACATTCCTTCTAGTCTTTAAACTGTTGTAGCCAAGCATACCCTGGAGAAACTCGGTCGAGTAGAGCCAAGGATAATACCCGCACCCTTCTCTCATAAAGAGAGTACTTCAGTTCATGTGGACCCCAAATTGTCGAGCCACTCTACGAGTCTACTTCGCACCAAGGAGTTGTAAAGAATTCTCAGTACGCGGGTATTTTCAAAAACTCTGGCAGTGCACAGAACGAATCCCAACATCTTCAATGCATTACCACTGATTGTCTCTATGTGTTCATGAAATTTCAGGCTGCTCACAAATCTAAGACCTAGATTCTAAACATTTGATGTTCGTATCGGATTCTGGTCATTCATTTTGTAGCGAAAAAATAGAGTTTTTTGGGCCCTAGTGAAAGACGTGACCGAACACTTGGAAAATTTAAACCTTTGTTGGTTACACCTTCCCCATTCACATATATAAAATCTATGCTTGAAGAAGACAAAAATTATCCAAAGTTGTCACCTTTTAAAAAAGTTTTAAGTCATCCGCAAATAACAGAAAACGCGAGTTCAAAATTACATTTATAATATTATAATGAAAATAGAGAACAACAATGGACCCAGGTTAGAGCCTTGCGAGATCCCAGTGATGCATAGAGAACTGCGTTTGTAAAAGAGTAGAAGATCGCCGTCTACTGTTGGACATGGGGTTGCTTCATGACATACTTAGTGGACGCCTTGATAGTCCGGCTCTTTTGTCGGAGTTATCATTAAATGTCCCCGGCTACCGCACCCGTCACACGTTGAGCTCTCTATTTCATGTGCCAGCAGTTCGTACGAACTATGCCCAGAACTCTCCACTTTTGTTAGTGAATATAATTTGAACTTTCCCCTTATTGATCCATTTGATTGTAAAAAAAATAACATTTAAAATGCGCGTCTTAAAACATACTTTTTTGTCTTATACTTAGTTTCAATAATAAAGTCTTATTTTATCTTATCTTATTTTATTTTATTTTATTATATTTTATCTCTAATTCTTAATATTTTTAATATATTTGTATTTTCGACACTTGACACTTGTGCAATATTTACACACATGTCCACTCTCATTCCAATATGACACCCACTCACCCACCCTCTCACTCACTTACACTCACACAAACACACTAGTATGTATTGTACGTGTATTTAATGTATTTCTGTGGATATCTGTCATTGGTTTTATTCTCTGTATATTTTAATTGTTGTATTTTTGTTACATATATTACTGTTGATATCCTTAATAAATAAATAAAAAATAAAAAAACTAGATTCATTGTATTTTAAATATTGGATACATAATAGTAAGGTGATCAATTCTACGCCTTAATTTCCAGTATAAGGACAATAAAATACTAAAGTTTAAACCAACTTTAAAATCAATATTTCACGTGTGAATACGCACCAGTGATCGAACCCAGGAACTTAAAAAACGGTGGATGAATACGCCAACCACTATAGAATGATGTGGACTTATTTCTGCTCGATTTTCTTATTCAAGATTTTCAAATTGAGTCAAAAACATTCGTTGTGGGTTTTGATTCTATTTCGTATGCAGAACTATATTCTTCATCCGCCTGGATATAGAAATAATTTCCCTATTACTTAGACAAGAGCTCTCATTGATCAATCATCATAATTCCATGTCCGCTCCCTAGTTGGAGCATATGGCGTCCACGAAGATCCTCCAGGCATCTCTATCGGCTGCCAGCTCTTGTGCATCCTCCCAAGTCCGGTTTGCATTCCGAAGTTCTGACATGAACTGCAGACGAACAGTCAGCAGTAGACGTCCAGGACGTCAAGAACCTGATGCCTTGTAAAAGAAGCAAGATTGGTTAAGGCTCTCAGAAGGCATCCGCAGTACATAGCCAAGCCAACTGTATCGCCTCCGCTTGATGACAGTTGTCACCGGAGTTTGCTGCGTCCGTTCTCTTATTACTTCATTCCGCACAAAGTCAAACCACCACACACCCAATATTCTTCTGAGACACCTATTCTCAAAATGTAGTATTTTGCTGTTTTGGGCCCTAGTGAGGTGCCACGATTCGCATTCATAGAGGATAATAGGTGTTATGCAGGCGTTATATAGGCGGCATTTGTTTTTCACTGAGTAAATATCCGATTTCCAGACAGCCTTCATACTGTTGAATGTGACGCCTGATATTCCTAGCGCATTGGTCAATAAACCATGTAATTTTATTAACATCTTCTTCGTCTTCGTTTTCAATGGCCTTTTCACCTCCCAACTGGGGTGTTTTCTTCATAAAATCTTCATAGAAATTAATAAATATACAATTTTTATTTTATATCTTTGGAAAAAACACATTTAAACATGTAAAAAAAAATATTTTTAAGGTATATAGTAAAATTTACAAGTTAGTTTAATTAGTGTCCTGATGAAGAGACACCTACGTTTAAAACCGATAGACATAGAAAAGTCGGTATGTAGTTATGTTCAAATAATTTACCTTTATTTATTGTAATAATAATTTAGAAAAAAAAAAAAAATTCGCGTTGAAACTTTTTTTAAATCAATAGGTACCTATATAATTAAAATATTTTTTGGAATACGTGCACAAATTTACAACTCTCAAAAATGTTCTAAAAATAAGTCTTTAAACAAAAGTTTTTCGATCTCTGATCTCTATAACTGTACAACTCATAATGCAGCACTTTTCATACATTAACAAGAAATTAAAAAGGTCTCAGGACTTAATCTTTCAAATTTGATTTACCCGAGATCCGATCTGCATTTCACAAACTTTATCGAAATTTATATCGTTGAGTCGTTAAAATCCAAGACATTTTAATTTTCTGTAAGCATCCGCAAAGCTCTTAATTTTACTAATGTTTTTATGATAAACCTAAATAAAGAGGTCAATCCGTAAATTGTAAGCTTGTTTTCGAATATTTAAAAAGTTTAATCACAAGAAATATCATCAACATCATCATAAAACCCTTATCCGCACCTAACTGCATCGGAAAATTACACGCAGTCTATCCTAATCGTGTATTGCAGGAAGGTAAGGTGATCAGTCTTACGTTTCAGTTACAATCCTGACAATGAAATAATGCAGTGGAGAACCGCCATTGAAACCAAAGTTTTACGTCCACTCAGCCATGAATCAAAACTGAGATCATAACCATGATAGATAAACACTCCAACCACTACACTACGTACTGGACTGATTTTCACTAAATTTTCTTTTTCTGAAAGTTTATCTGAGAATGGCCCTTCACGTGCCCGAAAAACCGTGGGTCTTACTATCTGTTTCGCTCATACAAAAATAAATGTTTTGTTTTACCATCAACAAGTGGCTCTTTCATTACAATTTTTTTTTTAATTTCACAAATCGCGATTTTAATTTAATTTAACTCTACTACTTTCACGGCCCCTTTCTCTGTGAGTTTGGTGAATTATATGAATGGCCTTTGTCTTAAATCATCATTTTTCATTGCAAACATGAATAGTAGCAAAAACTGGGTTTACTTGTAGCAAATTATAAAATATTTTTTAATAAAAAAAAAAACTAATTCAGTATTATTAAATGTATGAAACAGGTTTTTTTTTATTCTAAACTGAAGCTTGTTTATTGACAAAAAAAACATTGTTTTTTGTACGAAGGAAACCGATAGAAAGACTTATGGTCTTTTAAACGGTTTTTTGGGTATGTGAATGAAGAATTTTTACTGTTGATTTTTGTAAAGTGTTGTAATAGTTATTGACGATGCGCACCTCTATTTTGGCATAAATTTAAATCGTGATGAATTTCTAGGGGGTGGAATCCAATCATATTTTATAAAAACTTGATATACTCAAAATATTGTTGTTTCACAGGCTTTAAATTGAAACTTTTTGAAATAATTAAAAAACGTTTGGTAATTTTTCGCAAACACTTGTTCATTTATATTTTAATTAGATTTTACCCGCGGCTCGCTTGCGTGGCATCAGATAAAAGTTATTTAATAATAATTTGTTTCGTCGTTTTCAGGATAAAAGTAGCTGTATCCATTGTCGGTCCTCTAACTATCGAAATGAAAAAACACGACGATTTAATAGTTTATGGCGACGTTGGATCTTTATTCTGTTTCTGTAATGTTGATTAATTTTTCCACATTTTTTTTTCGTAAGAAGCGATATTTTTTAGGATAAAAGGTACCATGTGACACTTTATAACTTTTTGTCTATTCTTATGTAAAAATTTGCGTTGAATGGTTGGTCCGTTCCGACGTAAAGGAAACACGAACAAACGCACTTTCGCATTTATAATATAAGTATCAACCATCACATTGACAAGATAGCGTCCAAAATATGTGCATTTATTTAGCGAATATCTAAGCCAGTAAAAAGCCCGAAAATTGCTATAACATTGTATACAGTACACATAATTTGTTTATAGTTTGCTTGAATTTAATTCTATAATTATGGTCTCCTAATTATAATATTCATATAACGCGGATTGAATTGGGGCAACGTTAATTTTTAAAATCGGTTATATTTAGAATTGGATCAAATACTTTCCTAATAAACTATAATGATCGTCTAGAGTACTTTCATATCTTCAGTTTAGAATTTAAAAGTATTTTGGCTGGTTTGATATTCTTGCACAAATAAATAACTGTTTAGATGCCCATAATATCCTTGCACGGATAAACCTTATTAAACCTCGCCTTAACTTGCGTACCAATCCTGTCTCTGCTGTGGAAATTATAAAACTAACATAATTTTGTAAATTTAAATAAATTTTAAGATTGTTTAGATTAAGTTGTTATTTATACTCATTAATGCCAATCTGTTAGGGCTAACATAAGCCTGTTGATTGGCTTTAAAAAAAGGATGGATTTTTACCACGTTTTAAAAACCTCGACAAAGGTTTTTTTATAAAACTCTAAAAATCTTCTCTCTCTTCTTGTTCGCAAAACAAAAATTACTGAAATATGAATAGAATTAAATCTGTGGTAAATCTAGTCACCCAAATCACAATGATTTTCCTTCTCAACTAACCGGCGACTACTGCCGGCCAGATTTAACCCTTTCAAACTTGTTGTATAGTATATCCTGTATATATGTATATAAAACATATTTTATTATTTATGTACATAAAAAAATATTGAATTTTCTTGGGGGCTACATTAAAATCTTTCATATTTATTTAACGTCCCTTTTTAACTCTTGAGTGGCTATAATGTAACACGAGTCTACATAGGATAGAAGACTTGATATAATGTCTCTCTTACTTGTTTAAATAATGATCCCGTATTGTTTGTAATCTTTATATAGACATTTTAACATCGAATTTGGAAAGTAAAATTTCTATCGATTGGATTAAAAATCTATTACTAAAACTAAGTATTAAGTACAAAAAGTATTTATCAATCAACCAATACCACAATAAATCTGTTTTACTGTATAAGAAAGAACACGAGAATAGAACTTATAACAGAGAAGACAGAGACGCTTTTCTGTGGCCGGTGTGTGTGTGAAAGAAACAAATACACAAGAAGAAATTCGTTTAATCAGTCAGTTTTTGGCAGCAGGCGAGAGTGCACGCTAGTTATTGATGTAGGTATGTATGATTTTTTTTGTTACTATTACAAACCTAAATCATATTATAATATTTTTAAATTATGGAATGAACTTATTTAACAGTACGTCTCCATTTGCTTTTTTTATGTTTAAACTTCAGAATATTCTGTATTTTGTTTGTGGTAACACGATTTACATCGCCACGTATAAAGGAATTGTATAGCACAGCGTTTCAAGATTTAATAAACACATTTGGTTTGATAATAAATCTTTGGGTACGTATATCTCCAAGTCAAAGTGACCAGAAATTAAGTTCGTTAACTTCCAATCTAATAATCTTCTATTATCTTTCATTACACATATATAATATTCAGGCTTTAAATACAAAAATTTATATTTTTTATGTTCAAAGCGTAAACTTTGTGGTCCAATAGTTTAATAAATGTGATTAAATATCAGTATTTAATTACTTACTGACTTTTTATGTCTACCGGTTTTAAGGTGTATCCGTCTCTTCGTCAGGACACTCACTATACCCAAATTGATAGGTAAAAATGTCCAAAGTAAAAAAAAGTGTAACGGAAAACATACAACGACAAATACGGTGAGAATAATGTATGCATGCGTGTGTAGACGCCGTAAATCTTAAAGTGAAGGAATAGTGTGGCCAAACCGACAATGTTTTGTCCAGCGTGGCAACTTTATATCACCAAAATTTGCCAGTGTCTACTCACACATAATTCCTTGGCTAAAAACAGTTGAAGCAAATAATTGGCTCAACCACCAGTAATTTCAAAGTAAACCTGCCACTCTTTAATTTCGGTAGTTTATGCAAGTAAACATATTTTAAATTTTGCCCTTGTTTGAATGAACAGTAGGGCGGAAAGGGTTGACTAAAGGATCCCACTAAAATAAAATTCGTTCACCTGTTTAGTTCTGCTTGGTACACAGTCCTCCCCTAACCGGCTAAAGGCCCACAAGGTACACGGTTACTCCATTAGGTAATAAAACTACTTCCAGACATCCACCCGCTACACGCGCTGATGGGCCGAGCTAAATGAGAACGCAATTTACTTACATCCCTCAGGAATAGGCCTTAAGCCTGCTTCCCCTTCTGCACAATTATTTCAAATCAAGGATCTTTGTGCTGTACCGTTTTTTTATCATCTCAACAAGGAGACGATAATTCACTAGCTGGCGGAAGGAACTAACAGCTGTTTTTTCCTAGTCTAAGGAGTTCTGTTTTTTTTTATTTTAAAATATATTTACGTGTACATTACAGCACAGCTACCAAATTCGAAGTAATGCAGGACAAATTTAGCATTGTTAATGCATGAAGGTAGAATGATTGGTCTGTTGAACAGCCTACTGAGAGGGGTTGATCATTTCCATGCTGAGATTTTCAGTTTTAGACTCTTTCTCTCTAATTTTGTATCATAATATCTCTTTATTGCTTACTAGTTCGACCCCATCTAGAATACGGTTTCCATTCTACAGGACTCATATTGACCATATTGAGTCAGTCCAACACCGTTTTCTAAGAAAAGTGGCATGGTTGCTCGGATTACAAAGGGGTTATTATTCTTATTTTGAAATAGAGCAAAGTCTTAATCTATCTTCATTGAAGAGACGTAGAACTGAGATGGACCTTATATGCATTTTCAAAATACTTAATGCTTTAAGTGATGTCCCATCTCTGTTGCAATCAATTTCTTTTCGTGTTCCCAACCGTGTCAGCAGAAGTCAAAATCTGCTATTTATAAAATCTTCTAAGAGCAACTTTGGTTTCTATGCCCCAATGTCCAAAATGTGTAGATTAGTCAATTCATCACACGACTTGGAATTTTTTGGGATAGATCTTCCGGCTTTTCGTAGATCTCTTCGTGACTAAACAGTGTGGGATGAAGTTGGATTGGCATGGTTTAGCTCAAAGTTTTTGGTCTTTCGTTTTTTTTAATATATTGTATACAATTATTGTTTTGCCCTTGTTTGTATTTGCCAAATAGTTTTATGTTCTTTTTGTTCAGTTTCTTGCATTTATGTTTCTTCATGTAACTGTTGTAATTGGCTTAGGCCGTATATATATAAAAAATCATGTGTATAAGTGACTTATTCGTCATTGTTAACTATTGTTTTTATGGACTTTAATAATCCGTTGTCCTTTTTTTAATCATGTGTTTGTAGTTACCTAATTGTATAATTAATTTCAAGACAGGCTTATCTTCGGTTTTCTTTTTCAGGATTTTTATAATACAAGGAATACTATGGTGAAAACTGTCAGTAGGGTCGCAGTGAGTCACATATTGCTGGAATATATGATAAAGAAAAAGGATCTAATAATGTCTCCGGTACAAAATCCGCACCATATAGTGACAAATTATGGAAGCATTTATTTAAACCTGTCAAGTACTAAATTTACATTTTTTTTTGCTTGCAACTCATATGAGACCGTAAATATCCCAACTCTACCTACATATTTCTTTATTCAAGACAATTGTTGTTCTACTGTTGTACTATTGTTGGGTTTCAAACTATTAGTTGGGTCGCAGTGATTCTATAAAATGCTGCGAACGCCCAGTTGCATTTCACCGGCAACACTACTGACTAGTCCAACTCGTTAGTGTCCACGTCGCGAACCCTGAGCGATGGGATCACACTCATAACAGTGTGATTACAACAGATAAAAAGAGGATGAAAGTCGAGTTTTTGGCTCCTCAAAACCAAATCCAACCAGCTAAGGGAAGATAACCCCGACAGGAAATCCACGAGAGAAGGCAACGGGAACCATTCTGGTCACCTTTTCTCAGGAATCACTACAGCGAGTAAATCAATAAGCAGTCGTCTTGGCAGCGCCAAAAAAATAAAATAAGCGCAAGACGGATGACGGATACATATGCTTTCGCGAAAGTGATTACCAACGTCGGGGAAACCCTGCAAGGCACTAGATGAAGAAGGAATACTGTAATCAATTTAATCACTGGATACTACATTTGTATGGGTAGAGTTTTTTTAATCCAGTATATATTTATATTGAATTTTTCGGGTAACTTTGTTAATTCGGAATATAAAAAAAGAGTTTCTTACACTCATAACCATAGTTTAAAAACTCAGAGTTCCTGGGTCGTTCCCCGATTTACAAATTTCTTCGGAGAGCGTACTTCAAATTGCGTTTTTCTAAGGTTGTTCAATGATCTACCGAAAACTGTTATTGACACGGAAGATCTTCAAATGAAAAAAAAGGAATTAAAAAAAATTCTTCTGAGATTTTTATAGTAACTGCTGAAAAGAAAATTTCTTTTTTTCAAAATTATGAATCATTTTCTTTCTTCAAATTATGAAAAAACATTTTCTTTTTGTTTTCCGAATTTTGTGCATCCCCACAGTTCTCAATATAATCTCGGTATTCATGAGTTATGCAGCCACCCCCCACCGCGCGACCCTTGAGAGGAAGCGCCAGATTATGTAATGAAATTGCCTACACCAGTTCCCGTACTCCTGATGCGTAACCCCTGAAAACTGAGGCCCGAATTGAGAACAGCGGGGCAGAAGTGATCAAACACTTTATCACCGCCAGGGGTCGATAACTGTCAGTAAACGGATAACCAAAAAAAAAATTCATCATCATCATCGTTCCATTTACTGCACTCAATGTTGGTCTAATAAATAAATTTAATAAATCTAATACGCATTCTATTCTATTGATATAGATTTAAAATATCAAAAATATATTTTTGTTGTATTTTATAGATACGTATACGATTTACTCAAAACTGTCCAGTAGTTAATGACCAAAGTTTTGGTTTCGACCAGTTTTGGCAGCGGTTTCGATTTCAGCCAAAAACTGTCGGGATGTGTTGGATTATGTTCGGCCGTACTCGAGTGGAAAATAACCACAATCAGAGATATTGGATTGCTGTCCAATCACATAATTAGTTACAGTATTGCCATTGTCAAGTATAAAAACTCAACGGATTTTGTGATTTGTTGACTGTAAATAGTAATTCTAAAATCTTTCATACTTATATTTTATCATCATCATCATTCCCTTTCCGCACCTAAAAGTGCACAGGGCACTCCATTGGTACACCAATTGCAGCGTATCTTGATCATTTTTGTTATATAAAGGTAAAATGTTTAGTCTTACGCTTCAGGTACCTACCAGTCCAGGGACAATAAAATATTCCAGTGTTAGAACACCCTTTCAAATACAAATTTCATATCAACAATTTAAATATACCATATGTAATTCCTTTTTAGTTAATGTTCCCAGAGCGTGCATTAAAGAACGGTTACATTTAAATTGAACAAAACAACAAAAAACGTAACGACCAAAAAAACGATTTTTGTGCTGAAAGAAGGTGATTCAGAAGTACATAATTGATAAAAAAGGAGAAGTGAATTCTTCTCTGACTGAGATTAAATTAATTGAACATAATCCATTTTTGCAGAAATGATAACAAAACTTTTTAAAAGCCTTGAAATTCTTTTCGGAAGCTCCAGATGCAGATCTGTTAATCCGACAGGACCTATAACAGGGCACATATAATAGCGAGAAGTTCCATTCAGTTATCATAGAGAAAAAAAGGTAACCCATCGTGATTGCCAAGCATCAAGAAGAGCATTTGAAGAGGTATTTTTTACTTCCGACTGAGATATTCCTTCAGTTGACAGTAGTTATTGTTGTACTGCTGATTTTTTATCTCTTTTGACAAATTAGTTCGCTGATCATAGCCATATCCTCACCCTGTGTTGCGTAGGGCACTATATTGGTATTTCAATTGCAGGGTATTTGGATAATTTTAGTACAAAACAAAAAACGTACCAGTTCAGGAGCATGGAATACTGTATCAAAAGCACTCTGTCTGTTATTAAATGTCTTTTAAACCAATATTTTTATCCACTCTGCAAGAAATCGAAACCATGACCTCGAACACGTTAAGTAAACTCCCCAATTACTACTATACTATCAGGCAGACTTATCTTTACTCGATTTTCTTATTCAGGATGTCCATCTGAGAATAGTCATTGAATCTGATCCCCGTATTAAAAAAAAAAGCTAATTCTGAGGAAAATACGTTCTACTGTCCTCACCTTTAAGTCATTATCTGCATTTGAAATTAGAATGTACATTCCTTACCTTGAGTTTTGTCTCTGGATACGTTTTTAAAATACCGCTCTTGGTGCTAGCTCTATTTCACACTCAGAATTTAATTCAGATCCACAGTTCCTCTTTCTTCTCTTACTCAAAAAGTGTTCATGTGGCTCGACTGCGGAATCATCTTCCATCCTCTATCAATTATATTCCAACGGTCCTTCTTCTTTTTCAGCCTTGTTTTCTCCACTGCTAAATGAAGGGCCCTTCCAACCGTTTCTACGCCTATTTATCCCGCGCTTTTTTCATCCGTGTTCTACCGGCTATTTTTTTAATAAAAATTAATATAATTGTACTCTTTGTTATTGAAATGCCATACTTCTTAGCGTTTAATGTATGATAGTGGTAGCGAACAATCTTTTTTACGGTCTTTAATGTAATTTGATGTCAAGTATTATTTACTATTAAAAAGCTTTGCTAAAAAAAATCCTTTGCGCGGGGTGATGTAACATTGTGTTACCGCAAGCAAAAGACAGAATATTCTGAAGTTCAAACATTTGAAAAAAGTGTAAATTATAAAATTAATAAAATCATCATCATCATCATTCCTTTTCCGCACCTAATGCTGCATAAGGCGCTGCATTGGTACACAAATCGCAGCGTATCTTGATCATTTTTGTTACGTGAAAATAATTGATCAGACTTACGCTTCAATACAATATTTCATATCAACCATGTCGGGAATCGAGCCCAACATCTCTTGCATAGTAGGCAAATGCGCTGACCATTACACTAAGAGGCTGACTTATTGGATTATAATTATAAAAAATATAGTTTAATTAAGGCCCGTTATAGCAAAATAAATTTAACAACATAAATATGCCGGTCATTTACCATGTAACTACCGTGCACTCCTACTCACCGCCAATAACCTACGGACCGAACGAATTTCTTTTTTGTTTTTGTCTCATTCATACAAACACCGGCCACAAAACCGCATCTCTGTCTTCCTTGTTATAAGTTCTAGTCTCATGCGTTTTTTATACAGTAAAACAGATTTATGGTGGTATTGGGATCACTTTTGGGGTGTGGTCCTGTGGCTTGTGTCGCGGACTTACGAATCAAAGGTCCGAGGCTCGCACCCCGCTTTATCACAACTTGATTCCCATTTTCTAATAGTAGGGACGATTTTAATGTACTGCAGGACGTTGATCTCGTGTTTCGCAGAATGTAATGAATTAGAAAACGCTGAGTTTTTTTGGACTCATGACTCAATATTTCAGGGGAAATTATTTGGCACGAGTGTGTCATCAATCATGAACTTTAAACTTACTAAATATAACTTCATTTTATAAATAAATAAGAAATATGTTTTAAAAAACTGACTGAAATTTACATGTAAAAAAATTAAAAGCATATTGATAAGTGTTATCGGTATGTGTTTCCACAGTGAAAACACATTATTTTCGTTGGTTTAAACCACGTTTAAACTGTACATAAAGCAAAAAATAAAATAATTTAATTAAATTAAAAAACCCTTTTGACGTGGTTAGGCATATATCTCCCCGATTGTACAAATAAACGTGTGAATAGTTTAGGTTTTCCATATAACCGAATAAAAAGCGGTTCGTGCCAAAAACCTGACCCTTTCAACAGCAAAAAAGTTTGGAAGCAAAACATTTATTTCCCGTAAGCGGGTTGTATCGCCCGAACTGTGCGCCCACCAACAAACTGTTACAAATGATCTTGAATTGAGAAAGTTCCACAAATGTACCTTTAACTTGTCTGAACTCAATCGACATGTTACTTTGCTCTGCCCTTTATAGATGTATGTCTATATTACATTACACAATCGGGTTGCTGCCAAATCGCTGTAAGTTTTTAACGTACATTTTTTTATCCAATTGACGGCTTAATATGTAGTCAATTTTTTTTTAAAAAAGGGTTTTTTAAAATTTTTTGCATTTTGGTCAAAATGATTGGTTGCGAATTATGTGGGTATGCATTGGTCAAGTATTGTAACAACTTCTGCATCTTTTTGACCCTCAACCATTGTTCACTTTCCACCTCAGTATCATTTGAACACCCGCCACATTAAGACCTCGTGTCGCACATCGCGCGTTTATTTCGTTGAACGTGTGTGCCGCATTATAAAACTTTGTTTCCACCAACCACTAGTGTTGAGTTTCAGATCAGGGCTTGCCCTAGTGTTAGTGCCGCTACAAGTGTCAAGTCGGATCCGACAATTCCATCAATTATGAGAACCAGGTTAGTGGCATCCCTTCCTAATACATCTCATTTGTTGAGGTTGTGACCAATTAACACTACACACCGCATAGCGAGGACACTTACTTATTTTCATTTAATTTAATTACAGTCCAATAATATCGTAGACGCCCTAGGGCTTTTCTCCCCGCTATTTTGCGCCCCGCATTCGCGTGGGAATTTGTTTTCCCACTAATGGTACAATAAAACCTATATTGCCCATTTTGATGTACATGCATGCTATAATGATTAAATTTTAAACTATTTTACTTAACTTTTTGTAGTCCAACTGGTCCAAAGACGTTTGGCTAAAGTACAAAGGTTTCTCGTTTTATTCCAGGCAAAATAACAAGGAATGTAATTTTTTTTTGCGTGTTTTCTATGCTTTGTAATATTTTGGATTTTCTTTAAATAAAAAAAATGTGATCATGATACATTTTTTGGAGAACCACATCATAGACATTTTATATGTCATTAGTGAAATATTCGTTGTATAAATGAAAAATATTTACCTGATTTCCGGTTTTTAATTTATGGGAAGATCGACATTGATTTATTTAGTTGACATCTTAGTAAGCGTGTTACTGATTTTAAGGTGATTTTATACTAAAATTTCTCATTGTCAATTAAATCTGAAGCATAAGACTGACCACCATACCCTTAAATAACAAATTATTAATAAACACTGCATTTGGTGTACCCTCGTGGGGCCTTATGTAGTACCAAGTGTGAATTACTAAGTAAGAATAAAAAATAACACAGGCACATGACTAAAAATTCAATAACTAGGGACAAATGGTAACAAATTTTAAAATTTTTTCTATGGAAATACATTTATCTTTTTTTTCTTTTTTTTGTTCGTTTATTGCAATATTTTATAACGTAAATAGTAACGCGAGTAATTGATGATGGGACTGTAACCTCGAAACCGGTAGACGCATAACTTAAAAATATGGCAGTTTATACAAATTTATAAACAAATACAGCACAAATTTAAATATCTGGTCGTTTTCTAAATTAACATTTATTTTTTAGATGAAAAAATATATATTGCTAACGTTGCATAGTAGAAAATAATTTTTTATCTTCTTTTTACTATTGAATTTATTTTCTTCAACACGAAACTATTTGCGTCTTTTGTAATATAACTTTGAATCAATTACAATAACTTATTTATCAATTTCATAACATCATCATTCCTTTTCCGCAAATAATGGTGCATAGGGCACTCTATTGGTGCATCAATTACACCGTATCTTGATAATTTTGTTTCATGAAAGTAAGATGATCAGTCTTACACTTCAGGTGCCAGTCCAGGGGCTATGAAATATTCTAGAGTAAAAGGGACCATGAAATATTTGCTTTTTATATATATTGATAATTTTTTAGTTTTTTTTTCATGATGTATTTTTGTTTAATTTAATTTAGTACGTACTATTATTTGGCATATGATTTATTGCTCCTATTTCTTACTATAGTATTAAGTGAGTTTCTAGAATACACATCACAATTATCATTTCAAGTATGCTTTTATATATATATTTTTTTTCTGTTGATTTAATTTTTTTTTAATACTACTATATTTTACTATTATTTTGTTGATTTAACTGATACCACTATTTTGTATATTTGATTATGTGTGATTTTTTTATTTGTATAATTTATATTTTAAAAATTATTTCAGATTTTTTTTTTGCATTGTATTCTTTGGAATTTGATTATTTATTACATTTACCTTTTTTCTAGATTGTTATTCTATTTCATAAAAATTCGATCTATTTAATTTTACTATGTATTTTTATTGTTATTTATTGTGGCTAGACACGGGCATATCCTAAAAAGCCTCAATAAGTTCATAAATATTTAATTTTGTAATTTTGAATGAATAAATAAATAAATAAAAACACCCTTTTACATAAATATTCTTTATCAACCATGTAAGGAATCGAACTCGAGACCTCTTGCGTGGTAGGCAAACGCGCTGACCATTATACCAGAGTTTTTTCTCTAATTTAAAAATGATCATTAAAAGTATAACAAAACCAACGAAAATAATACTACAGAAATGTTTCTACTTTACAATATAGTGTGTTTGCTTTTACATTACATATATTATTTTATTTGATTACAAGAATTCAAAATGGAATGTCAAGTAGATGAAAGTGAGCATTTAGATACCTCCTTTTGTTCGCAATCAATCGAGGGAATAAAGTTGACAAACCAGCTTGCAATGTTTGCGCAGTGTGCAGTGAGGAGTCAATGAATTTTGAAAAAATTTATATATTTTTTAACAAATTACAACAGGGATGTAGAATACCTTAAATAAGGGAATATGGAAGTCAAGGCATTTACAGGGCTTATGACCTGTCATTGACTGGTTTATGTGGCCACTTTACACACTGTGTAACATTCACCATTGTGCCTATGTTTGAACAGCCATATTTCTTCAATTCTTCCATCTGTTGATTTTAGTGAAGTTAAAGAGCTGAAACCTTTATTGTTGTGAAGAGATTCATCTGACTGAACTATTTCACATACTAGGCAACGCCTGAAAACAATTTTTCAATTTTTAAACTTCTTCTTGGACCAGTTGGTTTCATTACAATATTTGAGTTTGTCCAAATGTTCGTAGACAAAAGACTTGATTTATTTTTGGTTCTGTTTATTTAGAAAAAAACCGATACAAGTTATGTTAACACCAAATATTTTTTATATGAGCTTTGGTTTTTCATTATTTCCTTTTTTCCTTACTATCTTTTTCTCCGGTGTCATTTTCTCGAAATCATAAAACTGAAGTAGTAAATTTGTTTTTAATAATTTGTATTTAAATATTAAAACTATGTACTCCGACGTATAATTCTCTGTGAAGCTTTTGAACAAATAAAAAAATCTGATGACAATGAAAAATCAAAATGTTTCTTACAGTACTTGTGCGGCAACCTTTCTACGCGAGTGTATCTATCGGTACGTATTTCCGAATGTGTTTGGTTTGACCCTTTATGGAAAACAACGTGTTAATCCTCGCTCAACGCACTATTACTTTGGCCGTCGGAAAAACACACGAATTTCCAAAACTGAACGATCCGTTTAGAACCTTCCGACAGTTGCGAAGAATTTCCCGGAAAAGGGTTAAAATTTATTTAGAAAATATACATATGTAATTTCCTTTATTCACGCAGGTACGAAAATTCAATAAACCTGTTTGCGTCAGTTTACCGTCAACTATTTCAAACTTTTTGCATACCTAAAATTGATAGCAAATTCAACAAAGATGGAGAGTTTTTGTTTTCAGTTCAGTTCAGTGCCGAAAATCGAGGTTTATTTTAGTAACATATTACAACAGAGATGAAGAACACTAAAGAGAAGGTAATATAGAAGTCCAGGCATCTACAGGGCTTATGACTTGTCAACGGCTGGTTTAAATGGCCACTTTACACACTGTGTAACATTCACTATTCTGCCTATATTTGAACGTCTATATTCCTTCAATTCTTTCATCTGTTGATGTTTGTGAAGTTAAAGAGCTGAAACCTTTATTTGTTTGTATGTCAGTCTTTTTTTACTGGTATCAAATTGAGATTTATTTAACCATTTATGATTTTGATATTACATTAAAATTATTTAAAGTTCGCCATAAATATGAGTTTTGCCTATAATTAAATGAAACAAAAAGAATATGAAGAAAATATTTTTGGAGATCATTAATCGTATAGTATAAAATACGTATTTTAAAAAAAGGAATAACCCGCTAAGCCTATTCTTTAGAGGCTTGTCAGCAGGTGGAAAATAGGATATGGAAAAAAGTTATAAAAAATATCCCACACCTTAACATATGTAATTTTTTTAATAAAACAGGGATGGAGAACATTTTAGAGAAGGAAATGTAAAAGTCTTGGCATTCACAGCGCTTACGATCTATCATTGGCTGGTTTAAGTGGCCACTTTACACACGATGTCTTTAATTCTTTCATCTGTTGATTTAAGTGAAGTTAAAGAGCTGAAACGTTTATTTTTGTATAGGTTCTAAGTGGCTACATGATAGGTCATAAGCCAATGATGGGTCATAAGTCCTGTAAATGCCTAGACTACCATATTCCCTTCTCTTAAATGTTCTCCATCCCAGTTGTAATTTGTTTATCTTAATGACTCCCTAGGGGATGAAATCCAGTCTTTTGTCTACAAACATTTGGACAAACTCAAAATATTGTAATGTAAGTATTTTTTCATACGCGTATTTATGTATGTATAAATATCTCATCAATATGAGTATATATTTATATGAGCATATATATATGTGAGTATGTTTACACAATTGTAAACACACTTTCAATAATAAGTTATATGAATGGCAGAAATGATGAGTGTAAATAAATAAATAAATAAAATAGTGTTTGAACTTTGTGGTTATTCATTATAATAAAATAAATGGAAATATGGGTTTTTAGCCATTATTTTTAAATATTATAAATCTGACATATACCGATTAAATTGTTATGATTGCGATTCAATCTACATTGGAAAAACTAAAAGAAACGTAGAAATTAGAGTAAAAGAACACTTTGGTGCCTATATAATAATCAGTTTTCTGAATTCACAAACCATCTGATAGAAAATAATCATAATTTAAATGAAAATACTGGACTAAAAGTACTTAACATTGAAAATAAAAAAGTAAAATTTGAAAATTTGGATATCTTAGAAATAAAAAAAGGGACTCACAATATTTTGAGTTTGTCCAAAAGTTTGTGGACAAAAAACTGGAATTCACCCACTACGGAGTCATTAAAATTAACAAATTACAACAGAGATAAAGAGATAAAGAACATTATAGATAAGGGAAACTCAAAATATTGTAATAAAACCAACTGGTCCAAGAAGAAATTTAAAAAATTGAAAATTGTTTTCAGGCTTTGCCTAGTATGAGAAATAATTTGATAAAATGAATCTCTTCATAAGAATTAAGGTTTCACCTCTTTTACTTCATTAAAATCAACAGACGGAAGAATTGAAGAAATATGGATATTCAAACATAAGCAAAATGGTGAATGTTACACAGTGTGTAAAGAGGCCACTCAAACCAGCCAACAACAAGTTATAAGCTATGTTAATGGCTAGACTTCCATATTCCCTTTCCTTTAATGTTCTCTATCTCTGTTGTAATTTGTTAACATTATCAATCTCTATTGTAGGTAACATATCAACTATTTTGTTTCGTTCAAGAAACTAGCGAAGGTACCTACTCAAAATTATGTTCATGATTTAGATTATTTGAGTCTGTGTATATTCCAAATCTAGATTAAGTGTATCTGTGAAGTTGTGGAACTGTAGAAAGCAGTGGAAAACCTTTCTAGCCTCCGGAATTAGCACCCGCTTTGACTCTTCCACAAGTTTTAATTGGTAATTTATCTTCCCAACAAAGTTACCTCTCTCATCAGCCCAAGTGTAGAACTATTGTGGAAGTGTAAAAGTGTGGAAATGGAACTCACATGCGGAACGGAAATGGTGACAGGTGCCCGCGAGGTTAATTATCACCTTTCTCTTTTTTCCCTCTGTTTGTGGAACTAGGGGTGAAAGGGTAAATTTATTACGTTACCTTAATTCCTTAAATTGTTATTTTTGTTTGTTATTGTAATGATGTTTATGAGGTGGTTTTATTGGGTTTATTCTCAGTAAAGTGGGTCAGTTGAATTTATTCTTTATTTTGTACCTTCGGTTACTTTGTTTATTCAACGCGTAACTTTGGCCCGAAACAATATTTATCCGAACATTAACCCTGTTTTTTCAAAGAATCATAAATCTTTTCTGCGACTTGTTAACTTTTCTTTACTTTTCTATTTACCACTCTTTGATTATTGTTTTTTCTTCTTTGCCTCTTGTTCGACCACTTTTTTAATTTTGAAAAATAGTCTTTATACGAGAAAATATACAAGCAAATACAATAATATTTTTAATTTAATAATAATAATACTTTGAATTGTAACTTTTTATTTCAACTCTTAATTATTACTTATTCATATGTACGTTTACTACCTGCATCTAAATAATTATTGTTGGTTGTGAATTTTTACAAAGAAATATATATGTTCATGGAAGCTGAGACAGAGAGGAGGAAAATAGAGTTGGAGCTATACAATGTAATCTCCCTTTTAAGTACTTTTTATTTTACAAAAAAAATAATAATTTAGAATTTAATTGATTTTTTCTCTCTCCTCCTGCATTCATAATAAATTAATGTGAAATCTGTAATTGGTCTTACTTTTCTTAATTGTTCTTTTGTATCTTGTATTAATAAAAAGACTGCATTATTTCCTTAATAAATAAATGAACAAACATGAAATATTGATGTACTCGTCTCTATAAACCACTAACTAATAGTTTGTCATCGAGTGCTCAGACATAAGTGTTAATTAAAATTAAAATAAAAGAGTACAAACATAAAATTGTAAACACATAAAACAATAAACATACGAAGGGATGGTCGGGGTTATGATTAACAGTTTCATGAAGCAGATTAATTAGTGAATTAATAATATCTTTATTGGGTGATCCCGTTTAATTTGCATTCAACCCGAAAGACTCCTGCGACTCCCGCCTCTGGAAACTGAGCTGCGTAGAATGTGATAATGTGTACATTGGACCAACAGAGCGCGCAGCGAATAAAATAATTGATGAACATAAAAGGGCGTATAAACTCACCCGGAAAATCAGCAATAGCGGAACATTTTATAGACAAACGACAAATGCAAAAACCTATAAATTACGGTGAACAAATAATAAAAGTGGCACATGAAATACTCAAACATCCAAATAACATCGAGATGTACCCGTCTTCTCGTCAGGACACTCACGACGCTAACATGCAAATGCTAAATCACACGCCCTGCCCATCACCGCAGTGTACATAGTATCTACAAAAAAATACATAAATTACGCCCAGAGTTAGTGCAGTTTGTGTCTTGATAAAGAGACGGATACGTCTCGAAAGTGGTAGACATAAAATGTCGGTGAGTGGTTACATACTAATATTGACTAACATTAGTTAAAATGTTTGACCACAAAGTCAATACTTTATTTATTTATTTTACAGAAACAAACAGTCAACAATCATATACATAATAACATAAAAAAGATAAAGTTTAAAAACAGACCAGCAAAGTCTCTAAATAAAAATCATACATATTACACTGTGGTACAACAAAAGGGTGTTTGTATGAATATGTTTGAGAGTAAGTGAAGGGGTGTGTTTTTGTGTACTTTGAATATAAATAATATAAACTCTTCTACTTTTACTGAGAGTTTAGAGAGTTAATCGTATATAAAGGGCTTTGTCGGATATTATCATTCGTCTTCATTTATTTATTTATTTATTAACGGACATAGTCCATGTATACAATTTATAAGGTTTAAATATTACAATAAAAGAGTAGTTTAAAACATTTAAAGAAAAAAGAAAGAAGCATTGACAAACATAAGGGACATCGAGACAAGATCTGGACTATTTATTTAGTGCTCGTTTAAATCGTTGTAAACTTAAACCAAAAAAGTCCAGATCCTGTCTTGAGTTAACAATACGACAAAGGCGGGTCATTGGAGAATTTAGGCCATAGTTTGTTCTATGCTGATCGATGAACAGTACTTCACTGTTTCTCAATCTACGAGTCGGAATATTGAATTTTACGTGTCCCAGTAATGATGGAACATCGATTATACCATTTAGTATGCCGAACATATATATGGAGTCAATATTAGTTCTACGTTTTTGTAGACTAGAAATATTTAACATTGACTCTATTTCAGCATAAGAATAATTATCTCTCTCTAGTCCGAGCATCCACGCTATTTTTCGAAGCAAGCGATGTTGGACTGATTCAATGTGATTTATGCGATTGACATAGAATGGAGACCAGACCACTGAGGCATATTCAAGAAAAGGGCGAACAGTTGAGCAATAAAGAGTTTTGATTGTACGGACATTAGTAAAATCAGAGGATATTCTGTTAATGAAGCCAAGTAATTTCAGTGATTTATTTACTGTATTATCTATATGCTCGTTGTATGTCAGTTTATAGTCCAAAACAACTCCTAAATCTCTGATGGACTTGACTACATCAATTTTGGAGTTTTCTAATAGGTACTCGAAGGAAAAATCTCTCGAACTCTCTATAACAAGCTACCAAGTAAAATTAAAGAAAACAAAATTCGTAAAGTGCAAAGCGTGGCCCTTAAGAATTTCTTCCTAAACCTTTTTATAGAAAACAAATATAAAGGTTATTTTTGACTGGATATTAATTTGATGTTTTACTGTTTCTATTTATAAGAAATTGTGTTTGTTTTCCTTCTTTTTGATTGCTTGCTTTTTAGTGGTTTGTTTTATTTAAGGTTTCTCTATATCTGATGTTTAATGCTTTTTAGCTAGGATGTATGTTTTTTTTATTTTATAATTGCATATTTGTAGGATAAAATAGTATTTTTCTTGTTTGTTCTTCATACTATGTACTTTTTGGTTAGGATGTATATTGTATATTTTATAATTGTATATTGTAGTATAAATTTATTAGTCTATCATATTATGTATTTTGTTATAATTGTTATACATTAAACTGGTCCATTTCTGGTTGATCTTTAAATGATGTACTTTTTTTATAATTGTTAGATTTTTCTTTTAAGGTAAGATGTTTGTTTGTAGTTAGGATGTATATTTTTAATTGTATAATTGTTACACTTTAAACTGGCATATCTCTATTGAAATTAATCTGATCTGGTTGATCTTCAAATTTCTATTTGTATGAACTGGTTTAAGATTAGCCAGAAATGCGATGTCTCTTGTAACTCTTTATATCATGTACTTTATAAAATTGTTATATTTTCCTCAGTCCCGGAATGAGTTCTAATAACTCCTGGGAGTATAATGTATATGCATTGTATGATTATATTAAATAATAATAATAATTGGTTGTTTTGTTCTATGAAATGACATTATTTTGCATTTTTTAATATTTAGTTCTAATTTATTGACTTTACAACATCGGTTAAAAGAGTTAATGTCTGATTGAAGAAGAAAGCAGTCTTGTAAAGTTTGAATTATTTTGAGAATTTTGTTGTCGTCCGCGAAGAGCCAAAAACGAGAGTAAGAGAATGATTTAGCAACATCATTAATAAACAAATTGAAAAGCAGGGGTGCCAAATGAGCACCCTGAGGTACACCCGATGTAACATCAATACTGGTTGATAAATAGTTATTTGTCCGAACATTTTGTGTCCTACTAGTTAGATACGATTTAATAAATGATAGTAATGGATCTCTTATTCCCAAGGCATGTAATTTATACATGAGAATTTTATGATCTACTTTGTCAAATGCCTTAGAAAAATCTGTATAAAGAACATCAATCTGCTGACCATTTTCGAGTGCTTTGACAATAACCTGGGTATAATCTACCAGGTTAGAGGTGGTTGATTTGGCAGATCTAAATCCATGCTGTTCATCGATCAGTATATTCTTAAACATGGGCGTGATTTTGCTAGCAATTATAGCTTCAAACATTTTAGGGATACAAGATAATGTTGAGATAGGCCTATAATTGCTAACATTAGATTTATCGCCTGATTTAAAAATAGGCCTTATATAACTTATCTTCCATAAGGATGGAAACTCACCAGATGACAGAGAGAGATTAAACATGAATGAAATTGGTTTAGAGAGAGTGTAGCTACAATTTTTTAATAATAAATCTGGAATACCATCAGGCCCAGTGGTCTTTTTACTAGTTAATTTGTTCATAGAACGGAAAACATCATTATTAGAAATTGTGCAACTGTTTAAATCTATAGTATTTGAATATTGTAAAGGGATAGCGCAGCATGAGGAATTATTATTTGCAAAAACGGATGAAAAATGAGTTGCAAAAAGATTTGCAATGTCGGCACCATTAGTTGCTCGTCCGTCATTGAGGAACATAATTGACGGTATATGGTGATCGCTACGCTTATCCGAAACAAATCTCCAAAACTTTTTCGGGTCATCGTTTATCATCTGCTCAGTATTGCTAATAAAGACACTGTAACAGATTCTTGTCTCTGCTTTTACCATTTCTCTCAATTGGGAAAATATTTGGTAATTTATTAGGTTGCCAGTTGATTTATATAATTTGTGATTTCTTTTTTTCTCAAATATTAAGTTTTTTAAATACGGACTGAACCATTTTGGAAACTTTGGTCGGATAAAGTTAGCTTTGGGGATGAACATATTTATTGCTTCATTCAAACATTGGTTAAAGTTAATTACAGCCTCATTAATATCAGTATAAGAAAAAATAGTGCTCCAGTCATAGGACAAGAAATATAAGTTTAACCCATCATAATCACCTTTATCAAACTTGTAATGCGCATTATCGTTAGGCTTAAGTGAGTCAATATTAAAGGCATGCGTAACATTAAAATCAAGTGGTGGGTGATACTTGTCGATGGGCAACAAAGGATCAATAGATTCTAATACAGAAATGTTAGATATAGTACTGAAAATCAAATCTAGACAGTATCCTGAACAATTTTTTACGAAATTTAATTGATACATGTTCATGTACGCAAATGAATTTACTACCACCGCTGTTTGAGGGGTTTTGGGGCTTTGTGTTTTAACTCCACTTCCATCATTAATCCAAGATACTTTAGGCAAATTATAATCTCCACATATCAGCACAGAAGCTGCATCAGTGGAAACTCGCTCTACCAATTCTGTGTGGGCCTTGTAAGTATCAATAGACGAAGAAGGTGGAATATAAACACAACCAATAATCATTTTTTTGGAACCAACTGAAACACATAATATAATTTGATCTGCAATATTGCTAGAAGACTCAACGGTGTAACAAGAATACAATTTATTTACACATATCATGACACCACCGCCTCGTCTTTTGTTTGAAGATACTGAACGATCGCAACGAAATATATTATACTCAGCTAGTCCTAGTTCGGTTGACATAATATTGTCAGATAGCCAGGTTTCCGTAAAAAATAGAAAATCGTATTTACATCCTGTAGAAAGATTACATCTCAAGGTATTTAACTTAGTGTTTATGCCTCGAATGTTTTGATAGTAAATAGAGAAACTACGTTCGAGATTCCGACGTTTTAACTTTGGACTAAAAAATTAATCCGTGACAATTCTTTTGTTTCGGCAGATTGACGGGCAGGACAATCTCTAGTTCCCGTTACGTGGGTGGCGGGTTTCTTAAAGAATTTGCACGTGGCACATATCGGAGACTTGTCAGGGTTGGGGCAGGCATCACGGTTATGTCCGAGTTTGGCACAGTGGGAACAAGTAGGTGAGTCAGCAGTGCATCGAGATGCTATGTGGCCATAAAGTTGGCAATGACCACATCTCAAGTAATCGACCCAGTCTCTGACTTTGTGTAGCTCCCAATCAATGGCCAACTTGGAGAAAGAAATTAAGGAATGTCGCACAGAGGGAGGAACTCTAAATATAAATGTACATGTCCCTGTTCGAGGGCCAGATTTATGTGACATTATGACTTGTTTCTTTAGATCCTCGAGCGGTATACCTGTCTCATCATGAGTCTGCAGATGTATCGCATTAATGACGTCATCGGGTGAGGTGTTTTGTTCCAATCCATGGATGGCAATGCGTGGGAGCCTATAAGTCGCCACTGTTGCTTTTAATCCAGCACCAGATATTTCAGGGTTATTAGCAAGCTTTAAAGCTTCTCCGTGAGAACTTGGGTGAATGACTATTCCCCCACTTTTAATTTGCTTCACTCCTGTTATTTTAACACCTATTTCAGTAGGATTAAGTGCGATCTTCATTTTTTTTAGAGTTGATTCTGATGTATATGATGTAGATTTATCTTCCGGAAAAACAAATACAGCAGGCCGCCCATTCATGACCATATTGCGAGCATGAGCATGATCAAAAACTGTGTTAACTTGTATCTTATTTAGAAACAAAAGTCTACGTCTATTGCAACAACAACAACAACAACAAACCATCACGCCGTTTCCCCTTAGGGGTAGGCAGAGAGGATAGAACGCTATAACACTCTATCTTGGCATACAGACTTTGCCTCATCTACATTCATACATCTTCGCATGCACGCACGCCGATTATTCCTACTTTTGACATGTCCATCTTCAAATATTTGATGGACTTGATCGTGCCATGTCTTTCTCGGTCTTCCTCGTTTTCTGCATTCATCAAAATTTGCATCGTAGATCCTTTTAGCCGTTTTTTCGCTGTCCATTCGCTCTACATGTCCAAACCAACGCAGCACCCCTTTCTTGATTCTGTCAATAATGCATGTCTCAGTCTTACACACTTCACGGATCTCGACATTTGTAAAACTATCATTCACCGTTTTACCACACATTCGCCTGAAGGATCGCATTTCAACAGCATTCAACCTACTTTCATCATTATTTTTCCAATTCCATACTTCGCTCCCATACATTAGAGTTGGAACTAGAACTCTTGAACTAGAACTATTGCAGTATTTTTATAAATTAAATAACATCAACAATGTTTTGAGTACGTCCAAATGTTTATAGATCTGGATTTCCTCTCTAGGAAGTTGTTTGGATCTAAATTTGTTGCAACAAAGAAGAAAACCATTTTTGAAAAGGAAATATGGAAGTCTAGACATTCACAAGGCTTATGACCTGTCATTTTTGTAAGGACCCTTACAAAAAGAAATGTAGAAAAGTTTTTTTCTATTTTATCTGACTTATTTTCTCGATAGAAGTAAAATGATCGTAAGGGATCATTTTATACACGTAGGGTGGCAAATTGATCGTTTTGTGGGGTTTTACTAAAATTTTCTTAGAAATAGTACATTAAATAATGACACAATTTTATAAATCGTGATAGATAGCAAAATAATAACGCTTTTCAAAACTAATCAGATCATTAAAAGATTGTATTGTTTTAAATATTAAATATTATATTTTCTTTGGGGGATCATTTTGGACAGGTTTCCTTTACGTAATGTTGATACAACTTCTGACAAATAAATTTATCGGCGCCAGGCAAAGAAAAATCTCAAATTTTCATCGGTAACCAACAATCGATTCAACCTTTTGTTGTTCTATCTGGGTCAGAGATTTTCCCAATGGTTTTATAGTGCATCGACTCTACACTACCCACAACGCAATTTTATTTTCTTTATTTATTAAATTTTTATTATTTCTTTTATGGTCCGGGTTTTGCGTAGATATTTAATACGGCTAAAAGCTTTGCAAAGCTCTACAATGCAATTTCGTTCCAATTTCATTTTGGCAAATTTGTTTTCACTCTTTTCGTGCAGAGGTTTTTTGGAATAAATAAAAAGCGTTCCCCGCAAAACAACGCGAACGAATACAAGAATAAACCTTTCGAAAACAGTTTCGGATATCCATTTTTATCTTTGACGTATAATCTGTTTTGTTCTTAATATTTTACGTTACTCTTTCTTGTTTTAAGAAACTTTTCGTTTGGGATAAAACGAAACTCGACACAAAAACGAAATTTGCAGCAGGTGAAACAAAGAGAAAAATATCTCAATATTTTACTGAATAACTTACCCTCGGCTCGGGGTAGTTTCGCAAAAGTTTCGGTCGTTTATTTTTAGTCGGGGTTAAGAGTAAAATTTCTACATTATGCTCATTGTATGGGGAAGACAAAGGCATAACCAACCCTTATTACTGTCTCTATATATCGCGGATGACAAGTCTAGTATACTGCCCCTATTTTCCGACCTCCCTTCACTCGAAACTTATATCTTTAATTTAACCTTATACAAATTGACTTTTATAAGACACGTGAGAGTCAGAAAGAAATTTACTACTGGACGATTCGTTTCGTGTTTACATTAATAGATAGATGTTTATTTTATTCATAGTATTAAGTATCAAACTCAGTCTAACATAGGACAAATACGCCACAAGATGTACGAAAGTTGTTATGTGGCTTATGAGGAGTTTGAATTTGAGTCTCATATTTTCAAAGGCACTTATTCCAAATATCTTTATATTGATAGGTTGATGCCGCCCATCAATTAATAAATGCGTTTGTAGTGACTAGTCTATTATTGTAATAGTATCTACGCAGGTCTACCAATGAACAAAATGACTCGCCTACAGTCTGTATTAAATGCCGCAGCAAAACTTGTTTTTGCAATCTCTAACTTCGGTCAAATCACTCCACTACTTCAAGAATTACACTGGCTACGTTTTCCACAGAGGGTGGAATACAATCTTTTTTGGCTTATGTATAAGTCACTCCACAACTCTCAAGGTGAACCAGCTGACAAACGTCTTACGCTTAGATCTGCTACGTCTACGGCGAGACGAAAAGTTATTATACCTCTACGCAAACAGCGCACTAATTTCGGTGAACGCGCATTTGCGGTCGCAGGCCCTATGGCATGAATTGCTCTCTCAGCAGAGATGCGAAACTAAGAGAATGAAGTGATATTTTGGAAAAAACTTAAAACCCACTTGTTTTCTAAATCATTCGAATACATCCGAGGCATGTGATTATAAAATAATTTTCTTTACTTAAAAACAAATTAAAAAAATTAAATTAAATTTATTTATCTATATAATCACTTTGTAAAGGGCCCTTTAGATCTTATATAACGAAAATGGCGCTGTGCAACAATAATACAGGTCAATCGTTATTCTATATTTTTCTAAAGACCTTTTCTAAAAATGTTCTAAAAAGTACACAAAAACAAATAGTATTCTTAATCTGGAAGGTCTGATATCTTGTAGAGAACACCCGCTAGTGGGAGGTTGTGTACAACTTGGCTAAGCTTATGCCCTGTCTGCGCAACACATAAGTTTGAAAACACTACAATGAAATAATATTAACTTAAATACGTAGTTAAATTTATTTCAACAGAGAGGGAAAACATTTTTGAGAAGGGAGTATGGAAGTCTTGGCATTTATAGGGCTTATGACCTGTCATTGGCTGGTTTAAGTGGCCACTTTACACACAGTGTAACATTCATCCATTTCTTCAACTCTTCCATTTGTTGACTTTTGTGAAGTAAAAGAGCTGAAACCTTTAACATGTGGGTGAGATTCATCATCCGTCTGAACCAAATTACGTATTAGGCAACGCCTGAAAACAATTTTCCAATTTTTATACTTCTTTTTTTACCAGGTAGTAATTCAACAATGTTTGATTATGTTCAAATGCTTGCAGACTAGCTGGATTTCCTTCCTAGGGAGTTGTTCATTAAGCCCTGTAAATGCCTAGACTTTCATATTCCCTTCTCAAAAATGTTTTTCCTCTCTGTTGAAATAAATTTAAATATGAACAACTCCTTGGGGAAGAAATCCAGCCAGTCTGCAAACATTTGGACATATTCAAACATTGTTAAATACGTAGTGTTTAAAGCTTTCTAAAAATTTGGTTAAGTATGTCTGTTTATTAAGTCCTTTTTGTTTATTCTCACATGCAAAAATATTTTTTTATTATATTGTTAAGTGTCCTAGGCAAAGGTAACCCTAGTGAGGTCAGGTTATTTTTTTATTATTTTTTGTTTATAATGGAAAAAAAATAATAAATAAATAAATTATTTGAACGTACGAAAGAATTTAAACGCTTAATTTTAATTTTATTAGAACACACTTTTTTTCAATCAATTATTTAATTGATGGTACAATAGATTTACTTAACTTATAAAAAAAATCTTTGCAAATATTTGTTTATTTTTTTGCGCCACAACAAGCCAGAAGGCCCGATTACAGTGGCAATCTACATCACGGAACACCCAGACTTGAGAAAAATCATATTTAAAAATTGTGTTTTTACCGGGAATTGAACCCGAAACCTTCCCAGTGTGATTAAAGCGTCTTGATCGTTACACCACGGAGTCTGCCTCAGTAATTGAATATTATTGAATTTTTTCAATAAGTTAAAAAGACTGTCGTTGTCTATCATAAAATTTCATCTAATATAAGAATTTTTGTTTTATGAAAATGAACTCTTTTTCAAAAGGGATTGTCGTTAATACTCAACATACTTTTATTCTCTATTATTATCCAAATCACATGGCAAAGCAATATTCAAACCAATCAATTATAGATTACTAAAATAAGCTCGTTTTCGACAGATCAACGAAGAGCTTTTAAAAAATATGAAGTAGACACTTTCGTTTGTTTTTCCGGTGATTGTTTATAAAAAAGATTTAAAACATACCTACATGAATAAAAGAAGAGAGGACTTTCATGAAATTAAAAATGTTCCTCAGCTTCCTGTCTAGTCCTTTTAGTAATCCATTGATGGACTAGAGTTATGAAAACATTGTTTTTTATTTTTTTTACCGATATATCTATACCTAAAAAGTTGTGTAGCTTAGCTGTAGAGCCGGAAAATTATAGTTTTTTGTTCGTAATTTTTTTTTTCTTTGGTAGCAGAAGTATTGTTTTTTGTCTTTGCCTTTGTCATAAATTTGTTGTCCGTCATTATGTCTGCCAGGCTTCTGATGAAAGTGTCTTAAAATTGTCTTTATGTTTATTTGCATTATGTTTAGTACTGGAATTTCTGTAAAAAGTCTGTCTGTGGAATATTGGAAGGGCTTTTTGTTGGCTAGTCTCAGTAAGGCTTTGTGTGTTTTCATTAATGGCTCTAATGTAGTTTTACTTGTTCCTCCCCATCCTATTATTCCGTAATTGATAATTGGTTGTGCTAGAGCATAGTATACATTAATTAAAGTAGTTTTGTTAAGAATGTTGTGTATGTTCCATCTTAAATAACTATCAATGTGTACACCTAGATATGTTGTATTATCAAACTTTACTTTAGTATTTTGCGTAATTTATTATTTTTCTTCGTATTTTTATCCTACCTGACCCTAATAACGTGTATATTGTTCTCAACGTAAAATTTTGATGTAAAAAAGCAGAAAATAACTCACTGTTTATTTTCGTAATACGAATGGGAGGAAAATTTAAGGCCGATTTGCCAAATCTAGTAAATCTCTATCGATAATAGGGCATTTCCTCTTTTAGCGGATAAAAATAATCGTGGGCGTGTTTAAGGAAGGGTTGTATTGTGACTTTGTTTCCGAGTTCTTCCGAGCGTTAAGAAAATACGGGGATGTATCGGAAAAGTTGAAGCCAGATTATTCCCAGATCCGGGAAGATTTAGTATGGGGGAAGAAGATATACTGGACGCTACAAACCGGACCGAGTCGGTCTAACATAAATCCACTAACTTGTGTCAAATTTGTCCGCCAAAATTCTCAAAACTTCGATAGTAAAGCTCAGCAAATCGAATAAAAGTTTCCATTTCGGGATATTAAGCGCCGCGCCCTCTCCATACCGACGCCGACGCCGACTCCGCAGGCGCAGTAGCGAAAGCGTTTTAAACTTTTATCAAAGATAGCGTTTACTCGGTGAAATGGTATTTTTAATTGAAAAGGTCCTTAAATCCAAAGACCGTTCTTTCTAACTAGTTGACGTGTGTGTTCAAAATTGTATTTAAATGTTTCATAATGCGTTATTTTTAATAACATTGTTTAAAACTACCTAATTTAAACAAGTATCGTCTTTTTCCAGAATTTTTTTTAACTAAATGCCTAAATTACTATTAAGCTTTAAAATCATTTTGTTTAAAAAGTGATGATTACTCAAGCGCACTAATATACTAATCTAGGGTGGCACTTTTATAAAAAAAAATTACGGTATTTTTTGTTTGTAAGAGGCCCGATTATAATAATAAATTAAATTAATAAATAAATTTCAGTACAGAACACCCAGGTTTGAGAAAAATAACCTTTTTAAAGTTTGTGTTCTCACCGGAAACCGAACCCGGAACCTTCCGTGCGTGACTCAAGTGTATTATCCGCCATACTACGAAAGCCGCCAATTTTATGCGTCCGTGTATTCAGGATAAATGAGTGTAGTTATGCAGAAAGCAGCCAGCTATATAAAAGAGAAACTGAAATAATTGTACTTTGGTGAAAAGAGTGAATAATCAAATCTACACAACAGTTGGAATTTTTTAAACTTTAACAAATTATGAACAATGAATGCACTAAGTTTTTATGTATATTACAAACAAGAATCGAATTTTGTATCATAGTCAAGTTGCCAACAAACATTCATTAACGAATAATGACCGTCAACAATTTATTTTTTTAGTGACTGTCTAGATTCCTTTAGTTTATCCAACCCACCACCCACTCGGAACAACTGATTAAATGTTCGTTAAATTCTTGGTAGGGGTGAGGGGTAACCAATATTTGATTTATAAATTGGCAAAAAAATGGTTGGTGATATTGTGTTCTTCTACTTGGTGCTGAAAAATTTTAATGTATGGTTATATTTAAATAAAAGATTGGTGTGACATTTGCTATTTTTCGGCGATATTTGGACCGTTGTGGTTTTAAGTGCAAACTAAACATATCTTAACAACTTTTTTTTATTTATTAACGGTGAATTTTAAATACCTACATTTTTAAACAGGTGTGAAGGTTTTCACGGTCACTGTGAAAATAGATACAATGAAACTACAAACTAACGACTCTCTTCCATTCTTAGATGTTGAAGTAAAAAAAAAATCTAACGGCAGTCTTGGGTATACGGTGTATAAAAAACCAACCCATATGAACCAATACCTAAACGCTGATTCGCATCATTATCCAGCCCAAAAACAAAAATTAATAAATACATTGTTAACAAAAGAAGCACGAATATGCGAAGATTCCTAAAAGGGAGAAGAAGTCAGCCAAATTACAGAAGCGTTGGAGCGTAATGGACATAACAAGCAGCAAATTGACAACATTATCAAATCGCAAGCTGCAAAGAAGAACAAGGAAGAAGATATTACCAGAGGTACTGCATACCTACTATATTACAGAATGCTACTGACAGGAAAGCCAAAGTGCTGAAGAAACATAATATTGGAACAACGTTTGGGACTCAGCAAAGAAAAAGAATGGGGCGCACAGCAAAGAAAAGGATTGACGAAGAAAAAAAAAACGTGTAAACTTGGGCACCCGGACAAATCTGCATTAGCGGAACACTTTATAGAAACCGGTCATTTTTCGCCTTTGAGCCAAAAATTTTACATAAACCCAGTAATTACAGTGCACGAATAATAAAAGAAGCAATTGAAATACACAGACACCCAACTAACATAAACAAAGACGACGGGCTTAAAATAAACTGAACATGGTTCCCAGCACTACATTCTATAAAAACGAATAAAAATGTGCCTTCTGCCGATTGCGACACGGTACAACTTACTCGTACCTAAACAAATACTTTTTTCTACAAAACACTCAGTTTACCCTGAAGATGGCTCCTACAATGGTAGCCGAAACGTCGGGACAAATCTAACACACACGGTATCACCCAAAAAAGAAACATTTCACCTTATTTTTTTTTAGTATTTGGAAAAAACGATTGAATGGACGCATGAACAGAGTATAATAAAATCCAATAATTCCGTTATGGAAAATTTCGGAAAATCGATGTTTTTAAAACGACGTCTTTAATTGTTTTTGCACTTATTATCTTTTGTACTTGCCTTTTGCTTTTATTTTGTTTAAATTCCTCAATATTTGTGTTTATTTTATGTTTAACTTATTTTATTAAAATTCTTTTAACTCTCATGCTGAGAACAGTAAGTTTTAAGAAGTTAAATCAATATAAAATCCATATGCATTGGATTGTAAGCATTAATAAATTTTGAAAAATGATTTTGTTCTCTTGCAAAATGGCCAATTTAGACTAACCACAGTGTACTTCTGAGGATGCAATGTGTATTTTTATGTGTGTGTAGTGGAAAGTATACAGTAATATTTTCTTTTTATCTTTCGCTTCTACGTCATATCTTCTCTCAAAGTTTCCACTTTACTGCATTAGAAGCGTATAAGTCAAACACTGTGAGTGAGCACACTGAGTGAAGCGGGAGTACATTAGTGAGCGATGCACTTACTCTCGCACAGACCCATCGAAGTATTAAATGCGGATATTTATCAACTTAATGGATGTGGCTGACAATGATCTATTCGCTATCCAGACAATTGAAGATGACGTCAGATGGGATTGTTCTAAGTGATCAAAATGTCACGCTTTAGTAAAAAAATAATTAATCACAAAATGGTACAAATAACACAAAATAAAAATTCGCATTCAATTTGTAAGATTTATTGTAACAGGGAAAATACTTTCAAAAAAAAACATAAAAGTCTAAGCAATTACAGGGCTTATGATCTGTCATCAGCTGGTTTGAGTGGCCACTATACATACTGTAACATATACCATTCTGCCTAAGTTTAATCATTCTTGAAAAAAAACGTTTCGCTCTATGAAATATTTTTTATTAAAAAAATATTTAAGCATGCTCCACTAGGGTTACCTGTTCTAAGGAGGACTGTGAAGAATCAAAAATTTTATTCAAATATTTCACACGTCAATTTTTTTTTTTCCTTCATTTAAATTTTTTTCGGCCATTTCATTGAACAATTATTCAACATCTGTAACTTTTGTGAAGTAAACGAGCTGAAACCTTTATTTATGTGGGTGAGATTCATCAAACTGAATTAGTTCACCTACTAGGCAACGCCCAAAAATACTTTTTTGGTATTTTGTACTTCTTTTTATACCAGTTCCTTTCTATGTTCAGGCGGATGAAAAATACAGTTTTGTGAGTGAAATAGAACCAAAACATGATGGGTGCTCTCAGGTAAAAAATCTGAAAAAGAAAATCGAGTAGATATAAGTCCGCTTCCTTGTTTGGTGGTAAGTACGTAAGCCTACCATTCTTGACGTCCTGGGTTCGATTTCTGGTAGGGTAGACTTTAAGTATTGATTTTAAAAACTGCAATTATCAATTGTTCCTGGACTTACACCTGAAACGTAGAACTGATTGCCTTACCTTTATGTAACAAATTATCAAAATATGCTGCTTTGGTTTACAAATGCAGTGCCCTTTCCACAACTGGGTTTGGAAAGGGAATGATGATTTACTATTTATTTATTTATTTGTTTTTCTAGAATTTATGTATTATTTTTTTACATTCAAGATAATGTTTCGTCACGTCCGTGCCGAGGGAGACATTTTATATAATATTGAAAAAAAAAATATTTAACATTATCAAATTATAATCTCAGATACATATATAACATAACATTAAAAAACACATTAAACTCACAAATAAAAATAGTCTTAAAAAATCATTCTTCCGCCTATTTGGCCTGATCCACTCATCAATCCGTGCGCATCACCTCCGTTACCCATAATATTAGTCCCAATATATTTGTCTACAAACATCTGGTTCTTCTCAAAATATTGTGGAGAACTTTTTAATTAATGATTCCAAATAACACAATGTATTATGTTACCACGTGAGCAAGATTATAAATTAATAAATTTAATTCCCCAACGTAAACTATGATAATTTCGCTTAAAATTACTGTCGCAACTATGCCTCTGTAAAATGAGGTATTCACGGTGGCTTTTTCTCGCAGTTTGAAGATGAGTTACCGTTTCAATATTGCGTGAATTCCTTCCTGAAACTATGAGGCCTTATCCTGAAACCCTCGCTTTCAGTACGCCTAGAAAAACGGTTATTGAATACCTCAGGGAGTCTTTTTGTTTGTCTTTTTACCTTGCATATGTCAAAAGTTCAAATAAATACTTAGCGGATTTAAAAAAAAAAAAAAATGTGAAGCTTATGATTGCCTTAAGGTCGCCTTAAATATTTAATATTAGTTTTAAGAAAAAAAAAGTTCCAAGATTACTTTTATTATTGCCTTGGTATATATTCTTATGTATATTTTAGTTTTATATTAGCTTAAATTTTTAACTTATAATTAAAAAAGACAAATAAAAACAGTTACATAGATTACGTGTAAGGCTTATGCTTCTGGTTTTGTAAGTGAAATATAATGAAGTAGAATCCTGGAAGATAATTTCTCACTGGATAGCCTCTTATATAAAAATACTGAAAAATTCAATCGAATTAGGAGGATACGCGGTGACAAAAAATTTTGATAAATAAGTATTATTTTTCTGTCGCTCTCTCGCTGGACGTTAGACTGATTATGCTTAACTAAAATCGACGTTTCGTTGCTCTGTTTTTCGAATCTAAAACTGAACCAATTTTATGATTTTTAGTTTTTTGAAAAAGTATCAGAATGAAATTTTCTGTGGCGTTACCATTTTCCGTTTTTCAAAAATATTTATCATATTTGTTTACCGTATGTCCGAAGACGGCAGTTAAAAATGGGCGCTTTTAGGGTTTTTGGATGGTCCTAGCTCAAATAAGAAACAAATTATAAAAAAATAAATAATGTAATGTATTTATTTAAGACGGTTGCACAAATAAAATTTGAACGCCTAGTTATACTTTAACTAATTAACAATTATGGTGAAGGTTTTGCATATTGGTTTAATTGGTGTCCTGACGAAGAGACGGGTATACTAAAATATTTGACTTAATAATTTTTTTTTCCAAAAAATGAATATTAAAACAAGATTTATAAAAAAAAAAAAAAAAAATCACACCAAAAATTATACAAGATTTATATTTAAAAAAATAACCTAAAAATCATACGGCATATTCAGTAGAAAGTTTAAATAATAAAACATTCTACAATAAAACAACAAGAAAATCATAAGTACTGTTTCACACAGCTAGGCAAAGTGAACAAAAATTGTATATGAAATGCATGAATAAATAAATATAATTACCATTCACCATCTTTGAAAAAGTTCAAAAGGTTTGTTCTATAGGAACAATACCCTACACTAAATATATCAGATACGTGGGAATAACTATTGCCGAGTTCATGAAGTCTATTTAATACTACATTACAAGTATACACTGTCCGTGAATTGTTGCTACAAATCGGTGGCACCTGTCTAGTCATTCTTTCGGGCACCCTGAAGTTGATGAGAGATAACAGTTCAGGGCAATCCCATATTGAATTTACAATTTTGAATGAATTTAAAAGGTCTTTAATTTTTCTTCTATCGTTAAGTTTTAACAAATTTAATGTTTTTAGTAAAAAATCGTAATTTAAAAATTCATGACTGATTCTAAGTTTAAAATTTATATACAGTAAGAATTTTTTTGGACTCTATCAAGAGAATTTTGGTGACAGTTGTAGTAAGGAGTCCATATTGTAGAGTTATACTCTAACTAGCTTCTAACTAATGAAGAATACATCAACTTCAAAGTGCCTATGTTTTTGAATTCCTTAGTCACACGTAACATGAAGCCTAACATTTTTAGAGATTTACTAGTAATATTATTTATGTGCCTAATAAAGGATAATTTTTGATCAAAAACGATACCCATGTCGCGCACCTCAGAAGTTGAGCCCAATTGCATATTACCCATCAAATAATCAAATAAAATTGGGTTTTTTATTCTAAAAAATCTCGTTATGTGGTATTTTTTTATATTTAATTGGAGTTTTTTGGTGGAGCACCACTGGAACATTTTATCTAAATTACGTTGCAGAGTCACACAATCATTTACGGAATTAATAACTTTAAAAATCTTCATGTCATCGGCAAACAACAATATTTCCACATCATCAAATACATCCATTATATCATTAACAAAGATGATGAAAAGATAGATTAAATAAACAGTTGATTTTTTAATTGGATTAAGTTACTATTCTAATACTCTAATATTAGTACTCTTCTACTTATTTTTTATGTTATAACTGTAAAAATTACGAATAAAAAAAAATAAATACGACTGGTCTAGACGTACATGTTCCCTTCTCAAAAATGTTTCCCGTCTCTGTTGCAATAAATTTTAAAAAAAACTTGGTTTTGATTATGCTAAGTCGTATTTTGTCTGTATTTCTCTCGGTTATTAATAGAAATGTCAGAGCTGTATTTATATCTGTACTCTGTACGCATATTATGGTAAATTATTTCCTGACTAAAGAGATTTTGCCTAACTCCCCATATATTTAGTTTACTGAAATGATTTTAATTTATTCAGTATCAAACATGACTCCTAGTGTGCGGGGCATAGATATATTCAAAGCGCAGAGGAAAATCATCAAAATTCTTAAAAGGCTGTGCTAAAAAAATCCTTTGGGAACGGTGGTGTAACGTCGCGTTACATTTAGCAAAAGACGGAATATTCCGAATTTTAGATAGAAAAAAATAAAATAAAAAAAATATTTTAATTTATTTAATTTTTTAGAAAAAAAATCAGAGATACACACGGTTTTATAATTATTTTTCGATAATTCATAAAAATAATCATTTTATTACGACTATTATAGCGATATAAATTAAAAATCATAATTACTCCGGTTATTTAACTAGCGTACGCTCCCGCGCACTACCAATAACAGACTGATAAGAACAAATGAGAAAAACATCCACCGCTGAGGTAATCCTTGTCCAATGCATGGTACATGTATCTATCGTGTTATCTAGATGCCGTTGTCTCTTTCACACAAACACCGGCCACAAAACAGTGTTTCTGTCTTTTTTCTTGTGATATGTTGTACTCGAGCTCTTTCTTATACAGTTAAACTGATTTATTTTTGTATCGGCATCACTTTTATTCATTTGATTATTCTTCGCATAGCGAGGATAAATATATTTTATATTAAAATTCTGCATATTTAAACGAATTTCACGTTCTAATTCCGATTTGAAAATGACTTATAAATGAATTAGAAAGAAATATCAAATCTCGGTTTCTATGTAGACTCATGTTACATTATAGCCACACAAGAGTTAACCAATTTTTTCATATCGGTTGTTTGGACCAACTCTCAACAAATCTATATCTACCCACCCGTCCTTCTTATTTCCTAGCGCACTCCACGCAACAATAATATTACGTGTGAGTGCTGGAAAAAACGCTCTTTTATCAGTCCTCATCTAACATCAAACAAGTGAAGTGCTTAACTAACTTTCCTCAAGCAAGCTGTGCCTGCGTCCTTTTAGACAGCCATCGCCAGCCCCATTCAATCTGTGCCAGTGTCTCAAGACCACCAGCTTCACCAGCCAGTAGTTTAATCACAAATAACTATCGACGTGCTAATAAGCGACGTGATAATAATTTCTCACCATGGTTGTTTATGGTATTCGCGATCACAATATAACATTCGTGAACACCTAATATTGAATGTCAAAATGTTTACGTTTCGCGACGTATAATCCTGCTGCGCAATCGCAGATTTGAATTTCACCGGTGTAAAAATAGAAAATATTTCAAAACTGCTATTTTTATTTATTCATTTATTATTTATCACGCTATTCGTTGCATGTAGCCGGTGGTTGGCAAGCCAAATGTCAAAAAAAGCAGTCGCCATAGTAATTTTAATTTAATTTTCTCTTTTTTGTATAGATACTACTTACTATTTTTCAAATGCAATATATTGTATTATTTTTTATAGTAAACGCCGATTTTTCGCCAGTGACGTATTTATTTACGAAAAAACAAAAAATAAACCAACATGAACGTTGACTTAGAGATTACACACGCGTAGACTTATACATGACTGCGATAACTTAAGCAAGTTCATTGTTGTTCATTGTGATCGCTCAAATGCTTAGCATCTTTTTAAGCACGTCGATAGTTATTTGTGATTGAGCTACAGATTCTAGCACTCATCACGCTTCATCATCAGCAGGTTGGTGGCGTTGCGCATCCTTCCCTCCTAACAATACAGTCCACTTACAAATTTTCCTCCTCCTAGGACGAGGTATTCTTCACACCTCGTCCACTCCTCAACATCGGTAGATACACAAAAAAAACCTTACAGAAATTCGTTTCATTTAGGCGTTTATTCAAATCAAATAAAGTTAAATTTTTTGTATTCAAATGAACTTATTCTCCCCTTTCAGACTGTGCTCGTGTTAACCCATAATGAGGAACATGAAATAAATGACAATTAAAAGACACAACAACATATTATACATATATGGAGTTTTTCTACTGACATCTCTTGGTGGAACTGCATTTTAATTATAATAATAAAAATACTTCATAGTTTTATTCCATTTTTATTTATAATTTGTTTACCAGTGACCGGGTTTCGTCTGACGATGTCGGTCACGACGAAACTCGGTCACTGGTAAAAAATTTATTAAAAAAAAACATAAATAAAAGTGGAATAAAACTATAAAGTATTTTTATTATTATAACATATTATACATCTTAGGTGTTCACATAAGATGTGTCCGTTTTTTTCCGAACTTAAAAATGAATACCAACAGTACAACAAAATGGTTAGAATTATAAGCCATTCGAAATAATATTTTCTGCTGCACAAGATATTATATTTGTTTTTTCGTTACACATATTATTTTTTTGATTATAAACTTTTAAAATGGAATATCAAGTAGACGAAAGTGACTTTTTTCAACACCTCTTTCTGTTCGGGTTCAGTCGATGGAATAACAAACTAAAAAGGCCAAGAAAACATTACCTAATAATCAATAGATTTTACTTGTGGGAAAATTTGAATAGTGTGATAGCTATATGTTCGGTCTTTTTTGTATTTTTTCGTATTAATTGGACGTATTTCGACGTTTTTGCCAGCCTTGCATAGGCCATCTTCAGGATCAAGAAAATACGTGGTCAGAAATTTTTACATACAAACGTATCTCCTTATTTTCTCCCCAGATTATGGTACTTAAGCATTGATTTTATGCAATACAGATATCAACTATTGCCGTATCACCATGGTTTGTTTTTTTGATAAATTGTCTAAAAAAATAAAAAGGAAATCAGTTTAGTTTTGAGGTGCAATAATCGAAAATACGAGAACTCGATTTTGTCGATTTTAGTTAGGCATAAAATCAGTCCGACGTGCTGTTGTCTTTTTGGCACTGTATTCGGGGAGGCATTTTAAAAATATAAATACATATTATTTGAGTTCTTATGATTTACCTATATATTTCATATTTAAATAACATTTCATCAAATCGCACTGTAGAAAATTTTAGGTTTTTCGTTTCTGGTCGATCGACCCCTTTCCGAGTTACAACGTTATCCCGCGATACGATTCATCCTCCCTCCACTTCCCGTCATATTCTCCCACTACTTCTGTTTACCGCCAATTTATTTGAGAAGCTGAACGTGTTTGCCTCTGAAATTGATTTCTACTTGTACAAACCATTCGGAGTTTCGTTAATGCTCCACTTATCTTATCTTCAGGGACGGATGTACCAAACATCACGTATTTATGCTATATGTGACGTCAGTATACGCTACAAAACACGATAGTGTCAATATCGAGATGAATTTTGAGGTTTTTGCCAATTTACTCAGATACCACGCTTGAAATCGTACATCTTTAGGTCTGTCTTTGCAGTACTCAAATCATCAGTCAAGTAACGGGTGGGCTGAAATTTATGCACGACTTGAATTTTGCGCCATTTGCACGGTAAAATGTTGCCAACGAAAAAAAAACAGCGCGATAGCTGATGTATCATGTTTAGTAAAAATGGAGTTCTAAACGAAAGAACAAAACGTTTTCGCTATTGAAAAATATTTTTAAAATAAAGAAATATTTGGTAGCTACAATTTACAATTTCACGGGGCTTATATTTATCTGCATTGCTTTGTTAATCGGAAAATCCACAAGTGATTGTGTTTAATCAGCTCATTACCTTTCAGGCTTTGCACATTGATAATAGCAATGAAAGCATCCACCCCTTTCCCGAAACTGTTTATAAAGACTTGAATCTTTCTTCAGTTTCGCATATTAATACCAATTGTTTTAAAACTAATTAAGCAAAAAAATAATATTTCTTTACAATTTAACCACGGAAATAACAAAATAAATAAACTTTACAAACTTTCATTCTACCCCTCACTGCAGCATTGTCAATTTGTGATCAATCAAATATACAAGGTCAGCACAATCACCTTTTTCTAATTTCCCAGTATGACAGTGAAGGAATACAGTGTTAGTTCCAAATTGTGACCGCGGCCGCACACTCCATATCCCGCCTCGGAAAGGAAAAAAAACGTAGTAATAAAAACAAATCAATCAACGATAATAGCAGTAACTTTGAGGACTGTGTTAAAGTGGTACTCACTTTAAAATGCTAATGTTTGTTTCTTTTATGAAGCACTTCTCTTTTATTGATGCACAAATACCGGTATCGTCGAGATGCTGATAAGATGTATGTTTTGGGCTGTTTATGGAACACACATTGACCAAAATAGAAACTATGCAGATGTAAGTCTATGATAAAAATTTATTGGCGTAACATTTGACACAACGGTTGGACAACTTCGGTGACTTGTCAGGTTCACCCGACATTGGCGATCACTACAGCAAAAGCAGCTTGGTATTGCGCTACTTTTTCATTCCGCAGCCAGGACATCAACTTATTGAATGTACTCGCTTTTGTAATTCCTGAGAAAAGATGACCTGAGTGGTTTCCCGTTGCCTTTTCTGGTAGATTTTCCTATCGAAATTACCTTCCCTTGGCTGTTTGGTCTTTGGCGCAAAAAACTCGCTTTTTATTCTGACGTTATCTGCTGTTATAAATATGATCCCATTGCTCAAGGTTCGCGACGTTGACAATAACGAGTTGGACTAGTCAGTAGTGTGGCCGGTGGAATACAACTGGACGTTCATGGCATTTTAAAGAATCACTGCGACCCAACTCATAGTTCGAACCCCAACAATAGTACAACGTAGAACAATAATTGTCTTGAATAAAGAAGGATGTAGGTAGAATCGGAATATTTACAGTCTCATATTAGTTGCAAGCATAAAAAATGTAATTTTAGTACTCAACAGATTGAAATAAATGCTTTCATAATTTGTCATATTTTGGTGCGGATTTTGTACTGGAGGCATTATTGGACTTTTCTTCTTCAAAAATACGAGTGGTCAGGCAATATCTGTTAAAAGTGGTCGCTATTGCGGCATGATAATCCAGTTTTTTGTGCCTAAATTGCAAGATATGGATTTAAACGACATGCGTATGATACTACACAGCCGAGGAAACAATTGAATTACTGGACGATTTAGCTCCTGGTCGTGTAATTTTCCGTTTTGATTTTGAGAATTGGCCGCCTAGATCACGTGATTTAACGCCGTTGGACTTTTTTCTTTTGGATTTTCGGTCTAAGGTTTATGCTAATAGGTCCATGACCATTTACACCTTAAAATAGAAAATATGTATCAATGAAATTCAGCCTCACTTACGCTAAACAGTCATGAATAATTACGACAAAAGAGTGCGTACGTTCCAGGAATGCCGTGGAGTCCATTTATTCGATAATATGCTATTTGATACATAAACCTATACTCTTTACTTCATGAATCAGTAAATAAACTACCATTTTAAATTAAAAACCTGTGTTTTGTATCAAAATGCGTGAACTTTCGGAATTCTTGAGATTGTAATGCTTTTGATTGATTTACGTAGCGCCCTTTTCGTACAAATTACGCCTAATGGCCCATTTTACATGTATAGTGCCGATCCACTCAGCCCAGTAAACTCTTGTTGACAAGAAATACATTCGACCCCCTTCAAAGCCATTAACATAAATATATTACATTTAAGTCTAGGTATTTATGGGGCATATGACTTGTCATTGACCGGTTGTCAATGTTCATAGGGTTTGACTGTGGAATCATCTCCTTTCCAATACCAGAGATGTCTCTTCAGCATCTCTATTTAAATCACGTATAAAGAAATGTCTCCTTTCTATTTTTAAATTATTATTGTTGAAATAATTATTTCTTCCTCGGTATTTCCTTTATACCCCCTGAGTTAGAACGTCCCAGTAAATACGTTTGATATTTCCTTAACGTATCCTCACTCAGCTTTATCTACAGCAACCGGGATCTACTCGCTTATTATATCCAGTTCGGTATTCTGCATCGATACACAGTTACTGCCGACGTGGAATGTGGTAATATTTCCACTTTGTGTTCTAAAGAGTATTTTTATTTGAGAATGCGATGTTTGTTTTTGTGCTACTTTGAAAACGATATTTTATGTCTACTGGTTTAGAGACAAACCCGTATCTTCATTGGGATACTAATTGAATACATATGTTTTTTGCGGACTGCTTATATTAAAACAATACGTCTATACGCAATTTTCTGCTCTTTTTCTATCATTGTGTACCTTAAAAAGTAGGTGGTTTTACGTTCGTAAAAAAACTTTAAATAATATTCACTGATTTTTTTTTCTTTTATTCAGGAAACAAACAATGTAATAACATAGTTTTTAAGTATACAAAATTAGACTTATCTCTAATAGACCAGTAAAGTTTCTGAATCATATTACTTGCTAAGGTTATCAATTAACTATTTCTATTTTAAAATTTCAATAATATTAAAGGGGAAAAAACGTAAACACAGTTTTTAGTTTTAACATGATTAAATGGAAATAATATTAAAATGAAAAAATAATTTACTAAAAGTAATTAAAATTTTAAAAAATGAGAATTAAAAATATGCTCAAATGCAAAAAAAAAAAACATTTTCAGAAGGGAAATATATCAACATATTTAAAGTGATCAAAAAAATGGAACTATAAAATACACTAAATTTTAGTTAATTTTAAAAACATCTTCAAAAAATAAGAATATATTATGGCAAGAAAAGCAATTTATTATTTTTAAAGGCAATTCCAAGAGTAATTCATATTCGAAAGAATAACAGTATTTCAAGAAATCTTTAAAATTTGAAAAAGCAATATTAACAAAAGATTATAAACTAAAGGAACTAACCGAAGGTAATGTAACAAATTATTACTAAATTTTATTTATTAGTGTATCATCTACATTTTAGAAGATATATTTAAATCAACACATTACAACAGAGATGAAGAACATTTTAGAGAAGGTAATTGCCTGTCTACAAAAATTTGGGCAAACTCAAAATATTGTTGCTAAATCCACCTGGTCCATGAAGAAGTATAGAAATTGAAAAATAAAAATTTCAGGGGTTGCCTAGTATGTAGGTGATATAATTCAAGCAGATGAATCTCACCCGCATAAATAAAGGTTTCAGCTCTTTAACTTCAAAAACATCAAGAGATGAAAGAATTGAAGGAATTTAGATGTTTAAATATGGGCAGAATGGTGAATGTTACACAGTGTGTAAAGTGGCCACTTAAACCAACCATTGACAGGGCATAAGCCCTGAAGATGCCTAGACTTCTATATTACCTTCTCTAAAATGTTTTTCATCTCTGTTGTAATATTTTAATATAAACAGATTTCTAGGGAGTTAAATCCAGTCCCTGTCTACAAAAATTTGGACAAACTCAAAATATTGTTGATATATTTAAATGGTAGACTCTTCATAAATTCGATTTACACTAGACAATATGAGGTGACGTTTATTTTTTTTATGAATTTGGGGTGAATAGAAACGACTAGTGGAGTGAATAAAAAGACATACAGGGTGAAAAAAAAAAACAACATTTTTTAAGAGATTTTTTATAATGTACTTGTTCATTTTTTGTTTTAAAATACAATTCACTTCTAATCAACATTTGTACGAGTTTTATTTTAACAATTGAGAAAATATCGTTAAATCTTATCGTTTCCATCTATTCCATATTTATTTATATATTTTAGAGAAACAAACAGTCGACATTGATATAATAACATTTTTTTAAAATACAGTTTAAAGACAGACCAGCAAAATTTCTAACTAAAAATCTTACATATTATTAAATTGTGTTACAACAAAAGGATGTGTTTATGTGCATTTGTATGAGAGTAAGTGTAGATGTATGTTTGTGTGTATTAGTGTGGGAGTAAGTGTTCAGGAGTGTGCATAATTAAATTTTAAGTGGGATCGTATCGCAGCCAGAAATAATAAGTCTTAATTTATTTTTAAAAAAATTGAGGGGTATGTAAAATATATCAATATATGAAAAAAAACACTATAATTAGATCAAAAACGATAGAAGAAAGAGTGTTACATTTTTTTACATTTTTTTTACATTTTTTTTTTGCACCACAACAAGCCAGGAGGCCTAATTAGAGTGGTTAATTACATCACAGAGCACCCAGGCTTGAGAAAAATCACATTTTAATTTTTGTGTTCTCACCGGGAATCGAAACCGGAACCTTTCGTGCGTGAGTCAAGCGTCTTGACCACTACACCATGGAGGCCGCCGAGTGTTGTGCATAGAATAAACATGGCAGATGGAATAAATACTTATTTCTTGTCACGCGAAAGGGGACATTAAGATTAATTTTGGAGAGTGGGTTAAAAGAGTCTACTTTATTATTTAATAATTTATGTAAATAGCATAATTCAGATACAATGCATCTATTTTCAAGGTCAAAAAATCCACTTTGTTTGTCAGATTGGCTGTAAGTACAAAGCGTTTTATTGTTTTTATAATCTAGGTATTTTAAAAATTTTCGTTGAACATTTTTAATCCTTCCTATGTTTGTTACGTATTGTAGGCTCCACACAACGGATGCAAACTCCAAATTACTGCGTACAAAAGTAATAGAGTTGTTTTTGACCCCTTTCAAAAAGTGAAAAGTAACGAAGTATAATTTATAGTAAAATGTTAAGAAAGACTCGTGTGAGAGCGACATGCGTAAAAAATCGTAAGCCTAAGTCGATCCTGGGGTTTTAGTGTAATTTTGTTGAAAAACAATAAAAAAAATAGACATTGAACATAAAATTAGTTCCTATTCACCTCATATTACGGTAGTATTCGACCCATTAACTGTCTGCATCGAATACAAAACACAGCAGATAAGAATATATAACAGTGCGCTGAATACAACTCAATCTCAACTGATTAACTATTAGAACGTGACCTGCGAACAGAGTGGGGAAAGGAAGTGCTTCACAAGGCAGTTATTAGTGTGGACTTTAGGTATAGACTTACAGTTAGAAAAATATCGAAGAAATACAGGCTGTAAAATATTTTTATTTATTTATTATATATACGGCCTTAGCCAATTACAACAGTTACATGAAGAAATATTAATGCAAGAAACTGAACAAAAAGAACATAAAACTATGTAGCAAAGACAAACAAGGACAAAACAATAATGGTATACAATTTATTCATAAAAACGAAAGACAAAAGACTGAGAGAGCCAAACCATGCCAATCCAACTTCATCCCACACTGTTTAGTCACGAAAAGATCTACGAAAAGCCCGAAGATCTATCTCCAAGAATTCCAAGTCGTGTGATGAATTGACTTATCTACACATTCTGGACATTGGGGGATAAAAACAAAAGTTGCTCTTAGAAGATTTTATAAATAGCAGATTTTGACTTCTGGTGATACGGTTGGGAACATAAAAAGAAATTGATTGCAACAGAGATGGGACGTCACTTATAGTATCAAGTATTTTTTTAATGCATTATCGTGTTACTTCTGGTACTACGATTTGCCTTCGATTCACTCCGGTAGAACTTGGTCTTGTATTGCTCGGGGTTCTTTTTAGGAAGCCATGGGTCCTCGGGTACACGAATTATTCCTTGTTTGTGGGTGAATCGGTTGGAAGAATAGAATTATAAGTCAGTTATTCGTTACAATTGAGTTTATTATAAGAATTATGAGAAACAAAACATCAAAATATGGACAATATTAATTTACTGTGTGTACAATAGTTAACAGTGTTTCTACAACAACTTACAGGGTTATTCCTCTGGGAATTCAAATGTTATTACAGTGGCCATTATTTTAAAGTACATGTTTTCTTAAATTGTAAATTTGGCCAGGGGTTATCTTCGAGAAACAGTTTAATGGAAATTAATTCAATAGATTAATAATGTACAGAATGTTAAGCAAAATTATTTCTAAGTGAATAGCAACTCAAATAAATTTGGCCAGGGGTTCTCTTGTGGAAAACAGTAAAATTCGGTAGATTAATAATGTACAAGAATGTTAGCAAAATTATTTCTAAGTGAATAGCAACCCAAAAAAATTTTGTTCATGGGTTCTCTTGTGGAAACAGTAAAATTCACTTTTCCTGATGACAAAAGCACTGTGTTGGATAGGATCTGAATCACAAACCTTGACAGTGGATGCTCGAAGAAAGTACCGGTTATTCGTAGATTCGAACCATTCTAGCGAATTTTCATGAAAAAGAGATGAAGCTTGACTATCCGCCGCTTTAAAGGAGTTATTGGAGTTGAAGGTCCGCGCGAGACGCCATTACGTGATCACCGTGCGTGGATCCGATTAAATTGTGGGGGTAACGGGACGCTCCATGCTAGAATAAGCATTTAATTACAAAAGGTACTAGACAAAAGATTAAACAAATAGATCCGTACTTTAAAAGATACTTACAAAATGGAGAGTCATCGATATAACAAAACGGCTTGTTTTAACGGACGCTATTTCAAACGAGCGTTGCTTTGATTTATTTATCTGTAAAAGAGTAGCGAATTATGCACTGAACTTTATGGAGAAGCGAGTATTATTATTTAATTGAAAGTTATTTTTGCTTACCCACCAAGCACATTTTTTTGTGTGAATAACGTGCTGGAAGCTTCTACGCTTCGCGCGGGAACTATTGGGTTCCGGGAGAGACGTGCGCACTTGCCCAAGGTCCAGCGGGGAATGGTTGGCGTGCCAGCCGTGCTTTAAAGGACTGGATAGTATGGTCACGTGGTCACATCACGGTATAATTCGGTTCAAACGACGGTTAGACTTTTTTAAGTTATTTAAAATGGCGATCTATTTTTTTATTATTATTATTACGTTTAAATTTGTTTAAGCTCCGATCATTGTTGGTTTATTTTTATAAAAGTCGTGGGACACGACAGCATATAAGGTCCATCTCAGTTCTACGTCTCTCCAATGAAGACAGATTAAGAGATTGCTCTGTTTCAAAATAAGAATAATTACCCCTTTGTAATCCAAACAGCCATGCCACTTTTCTTAGAAAACGGTGTTGAACAGACTCAATCCATTTGCCTATCATGGTTGACATGAAATGTTGATTAAAAAATGGGTTTTCGCACATTAATATTTCTTTGTCCATGAAGGACCACCTTAGCCCCGATAACAATGGGAAGTTAACAGAGTTACTTCAGCTGTTTATAATGTAAAATTGAAATTTAAGTTGACGTTTTTACTTGAAGTCGCTGAGTACTGAATTGGATATATTGGAACTGACTGTAACGGGTATTATTGCTTACATATTATCCAGTGTTCACTTTATTTCTTAGCAAGAACTTGATTTCATGTGTTTTTTTCCGTGGCTCTTAGCGATTTGATATCCGCTAGTGTCAGAACTTTTTAATAAGTTATTTGAATGTTTTGATAATCAATTGTTAACACACAAGGAATGTATTGTTCAATTTCTTCATTTTCTTTAAGGCGATAGTAGGTAATATGACTTCTCAATAACTCCTACGAGGATAACTGTTAACACCCTATTTTTCCCCACAGGCCGTGAAGGTGTTTCTGTTTTATATTTTCGTGATGTTTGTAAATCTCGACCGTTTCTTTTACTAATCGAATTTGGTCTCCCTAAGATTACCAATAGGTTAGGTAACTCCATATAAGATTTCGATCTGTATATAAGATACCTCATGGCGTAATGCTCAGCGTGTTTTTCTAACATGCAGGAGGTCTCTGATTCAATTCCCGACATGGTTGGCATAAAATATAAAAGGGTTTTTTTACACTATAATATTTCATAGTCCCTGGACTGGTACCTAAAGCCTAGATCTGATCATCTTACTTTCATGTAACAAAAAAAAATAAGGTCCGCAGCGATTGATGTACCAATACAGTGCCCTATGCTCCATTCGGTGCGAAAAGAGAACGATGAATTTTAAAGATGTTGAGATGCGATTAAAAAAATCCTGGGTTCCAGTGATGAAGAAATAACAAGAAAGCGTAGCTTATAAAAGACATGTATTATTGATAAACGAGACTGCGACATGGTACACATCCCCTAATTCGATTCGAAACGTCGGAAAGGCATAATAACCCAAAAAAAACATTGTTTTTCTGCATCCGTTTATTAAAAAATATTTTTACAAAATAATATGTATGTCAACGCTGGAAAGGAAAAAGTTACCAAGCGACGTGTAGCGACTTAACAGAAGAGCCTATTAAAAAAAAGTTCTCACACATACGTATTATTTTGGGATGATTCTTACATAATTTAAATACAGATTTTTATTGATAAAACAAGAAGCTCTTGGATCTTCTGTAAAATTGGTGCATATTGCATCGTAACTTTTGCCCTTACAACGTCGATACGTTCCCAATTATGTTTGAGAAAATTTCAAATTGCAATAAAAATAGGCAATTTAAAAAATGTGGAAATACCGACGTACGATAAAACGTCTTTCTGTGGTAAAATATTTTACCTTTCTTAAAAAGCCGTGAATCTTTTTTATTTAAATACACTAAGAAGGCAGGTCACGGCAAGGCACTTACATGACATGTAGAAAATTTAAATTCAAGCATTTCATTGCATGGTGTAGAAAGTCAATATGTAGGTCTAATAAATATGTAATTCTTTTTAAAATATTGAATTACAATATTAGTTTTTGAGATTTTCATAAATAAAGATAAAATACTACATGAAAGTAGGTTGGTACATATTTAAATGTTTTTAAAAAATAAAAACAATTGTTATTGCTGAAAAAAATATCTTCACAATCTACTCTACAGTCTCCTTTGATAATTTTTAAATGTCAGAGCTGATATTTTCAAAAAAGGAGACTATCTACGAGTATTATACTTGGAGAGTAACTTACACTATTATATTTATTTTTTCATTTGTAGTTTTATCATCGTCAGTCCCTTTCCGCACCTAATGGTGCATAGGGCACTGCATTGGTATACCAATCGCAGCGTATCTTGATAAAAAAAATATACATGAAGGTAAGATGATCAGTCTTACGCTATAATTTCGAATAAACAAGAGAGATTAATTAAAATTGTACGAAATAAAAAGAAAAACAGAAAATAAGAATAAAGTTATACCAACGTAAATAGAAGGGTTTTTTTAATCGGGATTAAAAAATAAATAAAATTTATACAAAATATAAATAACTTTTTTTTTATTCTTTATTTGGATAGATAACCAACAGCTATATTTATCCTAAATATAAAACAAAACAAATTACAAATAAGCCAATTACAGGTTTTCACTAGTAACATTTTTATTTTATTTAGCATTCATATTTTTACTCTTGTAGAATTCAGTTATTTTTCCTCTCTCCTCCTGCATTCATAATAAAGTAGTGTGAAATCTGTAATTGGTCTTACTTTTTTTAATTGTTCTTTTGTACCTTGTTTTATATAAAGACTGTATGATTTCCTTTATAAATAAATAAACGTCATAGTAAGTTAAAAAATATTCTCGATCATAAAATGAACAGTAATCTTATGTGAATCAAAAAGAAAAGAAAAAACACTACAAATTATTTCGAAAGCAAACGCCGCACGTCATTGTGGTTATTTGCAAATAAACCTTTGTTTAATGGTTTTGTTATTACATTGAAATTATTAAAAGTTCGCCATAAATATGAATTTTGCCTATAATTAGATGAAACAAGAGGAATGTAAAGAAGAAGGTTATTCCTTAGAACTTTAGAAGGAACATTAAGAGAAAGTTTGCAAAGTAGTTCAGGACAGTCAATTGAACCAGAGGCAATTTTAAATAGATAAATTTATAAATTATATGAATACACATTTTCATTTTCATATTTCAGATGTTTTTTAGTGAGTAAATAGAGCTTACGCACTTAAACTTATTACTTATTAAAATACTTATGTTATAAAAATTATCTTAATGGAAGAGATATGCTATCAGATAATGAGTTTAGTAGGAGGCAAGAAAAGGGTCAAGGAATAAAAGGAATTTAAAAAAGCAGAAAAAAATTAAGGGAATCTGGGGGATTTAAGGATATAAAATAATGTTTCGGGCGTTTGTTAAAGTCTGAATTTATTGCCACAGAGAGGGAAAACATTTTTGAGAAGGAATTTTTTTTTTTTAGAAATTGTTGCGTTCTTATGATTTATCCAAATATTTCATTTTGAGGGCCATTTTCAACGAGTTGTAAATAACTCAGCATTAGAAAATGGAATCAAGTTGACGTAAAGTGGGATTCGAACCACGGAACTTTGGCCCGAGAATCCGAGACACTAGCCACAGGACCACAACCCAATTTACATTATTATATTGAAATTTGAAAGTCTAGACGTGAAAAGGGCTTATGACATGTCATTGCCAGGTTTCAGCGGCCACTTTATATGCAGTGTAACATTCACCATTCAGCCTTTGTTTTAACATCTACACTATCCCAATTCTTCCATCTGTTGACTTTTGTGAAGTAAAAGAGTCGGAAAGTGGATACAACACAGGCAGTATGGTGAATGTTACTCCTGTGTCCTATGGCCAGCCAATGACAGAACACAAGCTTTGTAAATATGCCTAGACTTCCATATTTCCTTTTCCAAAATGATTTCCGCATAGGTGGAAATTAATTTCAATCTTACGAATTAACTTCCTAGGAAGTAAAGTCCAGTCTGTCTGCAAATATTTGGACATACTCAAAATATTGTTTCTTAAAATGGTCAAGGAAATAAGTAGTTAGTTTTGTCAATCAAAATCTATTAATGTAAAAAACCTGTAATGAAAAAGTTACGTGCTACGAGAAATTTAACATTAATAATGTTATCATACACGCGGTAAAAATTAGAGCTCTTTAGAATATAGATGTGCATACATTTGCAAAATGGTGAATGTTACTCAGTGTGTATAATGGCCACTTAAACCAGTCAATGGCAGATCATAAGCCCTGTAAATGACCAGTTAGACTTTTATATTCCCTTCTTTAAAATGTTCTTCAGTTGTCTTGCAATATACTAACAATTAAAGGCTTTAATTATGCGGCGAATTTTTTAGGAAATGAACGAAAAAATTCATAAAAATAGTTTAAATAAAAATGAACCGCTTTGAATGACTTCACGAATTCTTGTAAATCAACCAGTGATAGAGTGTTGTGAATCACATGTGATAGATTTCCGGTTTAAGGGAAGCCAATTTGTCAATCAGCAGAGCTCACCGTAGAGAATTTGTGACGTAACAGGCGTAGTAATTTCAAAATTGCAGAACTTTAAAAAATCATGGCGATGATAATACTATACAAATGTATTTTTTAATATTGACTTTAAATGATAATCCGTGCCGTAGAAAATCGTGTATTTTTAAGAATATACTATCTAATTCTAAGGAATTGGTTTTAGATAGTAAAAACGGAATGTCAATAACAACTTATGACACCAAAGCAATTATACGCTAAAACAATACTCACTTACAGATTCAAAAACTAGTCTTACTCAAATGAAAGACATTTTTCCTACAATAAATTACATACAAATAATAATATAATCACTAGATCCTCAACACAAAGAAAACCTCAACAAATAAAAACTAATACCACTTTCAGACAAAAGGATTTTTAGTATTATTAAATTAAAATGTATAACCTACTTCCACTATCTATCCAAACAATTAGTAACGAGAAAATGGTTAAAAGGGCTTTAAAAAAATGGATAGTGGAGCTAGGTAGAAGTAATATGGATTGTCTCATTCACCCAAACCAATATTGAATCAACTGCTCCACAAATATATAGCTTATGTTATGTTTTTGTTCATTCATTGTGCGTTTTGTAATATAAATAATACAGATTTACATAAAAAATATTATAAACATAAGTACGTAGTGTTTAAAACTATCTGAACATTTTGTTTATTTTGTCTTCTTTGTTTATTAGAAGTAAAAATATTTAATATATTATCCTTTGCATGGGTAAGCCCAGTGAAGTCAGATTACTTTTATTATTAATCATAGTTTATAATGGAAAAAAATATGAATAAATAAATACTATATATATAAAAATTAATGTAAAACGAACACGAATTTTCATTCTATAATTTATTATCTGCCTTTAGGCAGAAACGTAATTATTAATTACGTATGTAAGAAACATTTGTAATTTTTCATTTATTTTTGTAACATGTTTTTTTTTTTCAATTAAAAAACAAAAATAATAATTTAAAAATTCATGAAGAATAATTTTAAAATTCATGATGAATCAATCAACTATGAATAGTTGAGGTAGAGACATTTGTTCCTTTTGGAGCAGCTCTGTAGAAAGTGACTTGAATTTCTTCACACGTAAATGAAAGAGGAAAATACACAAACATCTCAACAAGATGTCTATGAAACGGACAGAGGATTGATGATCCCAGAGAGTAAAAAATATTTCTTAAAGCAAAACACTGAACAAGACATAACATTCTATTCTTTTCTCTTTTCCTTTTTATTCCTTAAACTCTCTCTCCAGCGGACTCAGGGTTGCTACTCTATTCAATCAAGCTATCGAACGGTCAAACGGTAAAACGATGTTTGCTCACGAATTAACTCAACGTCGCGTCGGCGTCGGCGTCGGCGTCGTCAATCTAAGGGTCGTTTTTTACGTTTTTTCCTTTATTTATTTTGGTTCACAAACAATAAACAATACATACGACATTGGTATAATAATCATAATTTATTACGTTTAGATATTTTTCATCAATTATATGTGAACGCGACATGTACAAAGCGTCGCGATCGTAGTATAACGACGACCATGCGACAAATGAGACATTGATTTTCTTTTATATTTGATCTCGAAAAGGTTTTATAAAGACTTTGTGACCCAGATTTAAAAAAAAAATATCTCATATATAACACCGAGTATGGTACTAAAATATACAAAACCTGCATCAGACCTTCTCTCGAATACGGGTTTCAGATATGGAATCTCCATTTTGTTAAGGACATCAACTCGTTGTAAAGAATCCAAAGACGAGCTACAAAGTTGTCGCCGAGCCTAAAACGGCTTCCATATGTGGAGAGACTGGAAACTCTCGGCCTCACAACGCTGCAGGAACGTCGAGAAAGGGGTGACCTGATAGAGACATACAAGATACTCAACAGTCACTATAGCTGCCCAAATTTGGATCCCATGTTCAAGCTTAAACAAGATGCTCGTTTTTGAGGCCACAGTCTCAGGCTGGAGAAAACGAGATTCAATCTAAATCCATTGAAGCATTTCCTGAGCAATAGGGTTGTTGATGGTTGGAATAAGCTGCCACAAGAGCTGATCCCAATGTGTAGTCTCAATGGGTTCAAAAATGGACTAGATTTGTTTCGGAAAAATCAATTATAAAAATAATCTATTACTAATCGAAGGATGTAATTTTGTACTTATCAAGTTGCGGAGATAAACTTTCAAAAAATATTTAAACCTTTCTCATGTCAAGTTAAAGAAAACTACATGCGTCCACGATCGTGATGAAATAAGTTTGAAATGTTTTAAATTGTTTTTTGAAATGGACAAACTTTATTAAATTCTATCAATATGATAAATGTATCTACTTATCAAAATAAATAAATTAACAAGTTTCTACAATTTTACCCAATTAACACAAGGGACCATAAAATAGTATAATTATTTTTTTCACCTCTATAATTCGTCGTTTCAGTACGTGTTTGTCCAACAGACTAAAACACAAATCTGCAGAAATATAACCTTAAAGGTTTTTTACGAAATAAACATAAATAATGACCACAACTTAATCCAAAATTCGTTAAAAAAAACCCCTCAGAGAATTTTAAAAAAATTGGCTTTCTCAGAACTCCGGTATTTCTTTTCTTTCTTTTTCTTCAGCCTTATTCTCTTCACTGCTGGATGGTGGCCTCTTCCAAGCGTCTCCATTCCTTCCTATCACCCGCTTTCATCATTTACGTTTCACCGGCAATAGAGGCAATGTCATCGGCCCATCTTTTCTGTGGCATTCTCTCCTTTCCTTTCATAAACAATCGTCTGTTGGATAAAAACGAACTTAAGCAACGAGTTATTACTTAAACTATCGTTAATAGCGTCAAAATCAGCACTGTTTTCTGCATAATAATACTATTTTAACATACGTAATAATATATTAAAGTCAGCCATATTATTATATTATTTAAATAAATAAAAAATAAGGATGGTAACGGTATTATAATTTTTTTTTAGTGCGATGTCTGAATTATTGTCTACAATTTAAAATGTTTTATAAAAGTGGTATTTTGCGCCTTTTGGGACAAATGACACGTATTTTGATTGATATGAGTATTAATACTCTGAAGGAGTTTTATTACAAGGTTCTCTTATTTTTTAACGTATTCTCAAAATATAATGTGTACCTACGTGTTTTTAAATATGTATAAATATATATTTATACCTTATTTTATTTTTATTATTTCTGTACGTGTGAATTAAGATGCTTTATTTTGTAATGGGCATTATATATATACAAATAAATAAATTGTCCACTCTTTCAATGTTCATCCTTTGGGAAAAATTTATATTATCACTCCTTAACACTATCTACATTTCTTTTATTTCAAAAACTAATAACTTATCTTTTATGTGTTTTTTTTTTATTTAACGTTTTAGAATTATGTTGAATTTACCGGTTTTCGCGAACCGGTTATGTTAACCTTGCGTCAATCTTCATCCCGCATAATCTCCAGGGAAGTTACATAATTAATCACACATTTTCTAGTGTTCGGTGAAGGCTTCATGGACGGGGTAGGGGGAGGGGGTGGGATAGGATGCCAGGAGTGGGAGGGAGGTACGAGAAGAGGAAGAAGAGGAGGGGTGTACATGTGTATTAAGAACTAATACAAAGCACGTTTGTCTTCAGGTTTATTAGGCAGAAAAACGGGATAATCGAGATCATTATTACTAAACTGACTGAAAGCGCGTCAATTATAAAAGCAAAACAAAAAATGTGCTTATTTCATAAATATAAACATTAACCCATCAGCATTTAGTTGTGCATAGAGCACTGAATTTTCACATCCTTTATAATGTATCGTTTTTATCACGTAATGAGCTTTTTGCTTTAAATGCAAATACGTTGAAACTTTGTTGATAATTGCAGTGAAAAACACAAATATATATTTTGTTAATGTTTTTTTTAAGCCAAACGTTATTTTTTTATGCTGATCAGCAAGCTTATAAAAGCTCTAATAGATTGACATTAATGATAAATAATACATCTAATTAACTATTCAAATGTACAATAGGTATGGTCATGGCATGATCTAGGCAGACAAAGCAAGTGTGTCATCGCGAGTCAGGGGTGATAACACCGCTTGCTTCTTGAATGCTTGCCTTTGCCGTAGAAACACTTTGACAGAACTGTTTAATTTTTCTGTTCTTTTCCTTTATGTTGTAATAATTAATAGATATTTAATGTTAAGGCCTGACAAAAAGTATGGAGATCATGTGATTTTGCCGTTTAAAACGTCGTCCTTACAAAACTGCGCGATTAAAAAATAATGTTAATTAACATTTGATAAAAACATTCATTGTCATGTACTCAAAAGTTTTATATAATTAATTACTTATCTACCGGCTGATACGGCTCCTTGTAATTAAGACTAAAATTGGGTACAATGGTACTCATATAAAAATAAAACTATTTATGTTTAATTTTTTTTTTTTGATTTGAAGATTATACGTTAAGTGATAAAACGATGAAAGAAAAATCTTATATTTTGGTTTAAAAAATAAATTAAAGCATTTTAAATCATGCAAACTTTTGTTTAGTTTTTTTAAATGCTAGATTAAATTTTACCTTCAATAAACATTTAAAAAACGAACATTTTAGTCTGTACCTTTTTAATGAAATTTCGTTTTATATGGTTTTTAAGCAAAAATTTTGGGTTGTAAATGTTTATTTTTACTTTATGTTTATTCACCCTTTTTTATGATTAGCATAACATACAATTTTTTTCCAGGCGTAAATAACTCTGCTAGATTCTGAAAATCTGTTTATTGTGGACTTTTCATGACTCTACCAAGGGACCACAATTTGGTTATTGTTTAGTGTCCAAGTAGAATTTACCTTGCAAAAAGTCATGCTGTTTTGAATATCTTCTAAGTACCTTAAGCGGGACTTATTTTTAGAATCTCTAAGAATTACACTGGCTACGTTTTCCACAGAGGGTGGACTACAAACTATGTTAGCTTCTGTATAAGTCAATGCACAACTCTGCTCCAGAATATCTAAGGAAACTCTGCATTCCAGATAAACTAGCTGACAGACGTTTTACGATAAGATCAGCTACACATACGTCGAAGGGAAAAGTTATTATACCTCTACGCAAACAGCGCACTAAATTCGGTGATCGCGCATTTGCGGTCGCAGGCCCTACGGCATGGAATGCGCTCTCAGCAGAGGTGCAAAACTGTGAGAGTGAAGTGATGTTTCGGAAAAAACTTAAAACCAACTTGTTCTTTAAATCATTTGAACAAATCCTTAGCATGTGGTTTCAAGGTAAATTGTTTTTCTTAAATTACAAATTTAAAGACAAAAACTAAATTTATATCATTTTATATTTAAATAATGTTCTTGGCAGTCCCGAACTTTTAAATTAGGTGAATTTTTATGTGGACGAGACAAAATACTTATTTTGCTGTTGTTTTGCATAGTTCAAACTATGCCAAATACTCACCTTTTCCACGGTTCCACGTGTTAGCAAACAAACATGGAAATTTAGATTTATTTCATTTATCTTTATACCAATTAAAATCGTCACTTTTTAATCTCTTCTTTTCTAAATTATAAAAATGTACTAAGTGTTATACTTGTTTTACTGTTTATGCTTTGATACGTCGCCTGTGTTACTTCAAAACTTTTTATTTATTAACATATTACAACAGAGATGAAGAACATTATAATTTTTTGTTAATTTGTTGCTCACCTATGTTATAATTTCTCATTTATTTTTTCTTTATTATTTCCTTATTTTCTGCTAATTTTATTTAATGTATCTATATTTTTCATACTGTCTTCAAGTATTTTGTTTTATTATATTTGTTTTTCAATATTATTTTATACTTTCTAAAGGCGTAAGCCGTCGAAAATAAATTATTTAAAAAATTTAATCACTTTGTAAAGCGCCCTTGAGGTATTATATTACAAAAATGGCACTTTATAAGTTATCCATAATTTTAATAAGGCCTTATTACAAATCGATCCAGTAAGGACGAATACTTGGGTAGCACTTTTTAAGATTTTTGCTCTATAACTCAAGACTTATGCGTTCAACAAAAAACATTTATTACTATTTTTCTAGAACACACATGTTTTGTTTGAACACACATGTTTTCACACATGTTTTGTAGAACACACAAGTCGTATACTTTATGATTTACAGAGATTTAATATTTATAAATTAAAAACCGTTCAGTGTTTAAGCGAAATTCCAATAAATCTAAGTTAACTCTTTAAAACTTTGTCAGAAAATAAAGGAATCAAGTGCAAGAACTCAAGTCTCCAGTCCTTCGTACACAGAGTGCAGCAATTGAAATGCAGTGACTGTACAAAATAAGATATTAGGAAGTGCAGTGAAGTTTAAGTCCTCAGCGATACTGTAAAATAAATTACTATCTTCAAGTCAGGAAAGCTACACTATATCATTCCCAGTAGGAATTCAACTTCTTTGTACCACCGCCTTCCGGACATGACTGCGACACGGTATCACATTTATTGATGTAGTTAGATGAAAAAAATACTGTATAGATTCAAATAAAACTTTAAAATTATTTCTTCAGAACGCGTGAGTTAAGGCGAGTTGCTTCGAAATAAAATTTGTAAAAAAACCTCTTTCGTTTTCGGAATGGACGAAAACGGTGGCAAGAAAAAGCATAAAAGTTAAAGCAACCTAAAATGTTTTACTACTACCATCACGCCATTTCCCCGTAGGGGTAGGCAGAGAGAATGGACCGTGACACACATCTATTCTTGCATATATTTCTAGCTTCTTCCACATTCATACATCTTGTCGTACATGCCCTTCGGTTTTGTCTGCTTTTGACATGACCAGACTTAAGATTTTGGTTTATCTGATCATGACACGTCTTCCTTGGTCATCCTCGTCTCACGTTATTGTTCATTTTCGCCACATATACTTGTTTTACCATTCTTTTGTCGTCCATTAATTCTACGTGACCAAACCATCTTAGAGACCCTTTCTTAATCTTATCAATTGTATTTGACTCCGAATTATACTCTCGCCTGATTTCATCATTCGTAACCCAGTCATACATTTATTTCCCACACATTCGTCTAAGAGATCGCTTTTTTCTTCTTCTTTTTTCTTCCTCTGCTAGTTCCTTGTTTCACTTCCAAACATAAGTGTTGGGACTAAAACTCCGTTGTACACTGCCAGTTTAGTGGGATTGACATATTTTTACTAGCAATTTTTATTTGCTCCGTTCATTTTGTTGCCCGCATTCACATTACTTTCAACATTTCTTTCTACTCTTCCATCTCTTGAAAACATGCTTCCCAGATACACAAATTCTTCTACTTTGTTTACATTTATTATGCTGTCAGTAACCTCACTTCCCCTTTCAAATACCATACCAATACCAATTTTTACTTACTTTAGTTCATCGCCAATTTGCTCTCCGGGCATACATCATACATTCTAGAGACTGCTGGTTGCTAACAGAACTGCATCATCAGCACACAACAAGCAGCTTACTAAAAAATTCCATTTCACCCATTTTTGCTCCAATACCCACACGTTCTATCTCTTCCATACAGTTGTCCACGTATAGATTAATGTTTTAACTACGTCCAAATGTTTGTAGACAGGCTGAACTTCCCTCCCTTGGTAGTTTTAAAGATTTCAATTTACTTTTTTTTATTTATATCCCTACAGAGATGAGGTAGAATTTTTTCAAATTCAGGGTTATGGATATTCGAGCGTTTACATAGCTTATGACCTGTCATTGGCTGGGTTAAGTGGCCACTTTAAGTACTACAACATTCCCCATTCCGCTTATTAGCGAATATCCACACAGGTAACATTTTTGATTTTTGTATTTATGTTACGAATTTGAGAAACCATCCACAAGCGAGTTGGAGCGCCATCTATGTATTGATATTGAAGTTAAGTATTTCAATTAAGCAGATTACTTTATTTTATGTAGTTAAGACTCTTCCGAGTTAAATTAAGTACTAGTAATCGCCTATACCTACTCCCCCTTGGGAGAAAATCCAGATTTGTACAAGTACGCGCACCAAAAATAATATTTCAATTTACTGCAACACCGTGAGGAAACAATTAAATGTATTTAATAATTCAGCCAGATGAATTTCACTCACATCTATAAATATTTTTTACACCACAACAGGTCAGAAGGCCCAATTACAGTGGTGAATTACAGCACAAAACACCCGGGATTGAGAAAAATCACTCTCATTGTTTGCATTTTCACCAACTCGGAGCCTTCTATGCGCGTTAGAGTCTTAGCCATTACGCCACGAAACCACCTTCACAAAGTCAAGAGATGGAAGGGTTGAGAAAAAGTCAATGGTTAAACATGGGCAGAATGTTGAGTGGTACAAAGCGTGTAAAGTGACCACTTAAACTAGCCAATGACAGATCGTAAGCCCGGTAAATGCCTAGACTTGCACGCTCCCTTCTCAAAAATGTTTCCCCCTCTGTTGCAATGAGTTTTGATCATCTAAACGTTGTTAATTAACTGTTATAAGAAGCAATATTTTGAGTTTGTCCAAATTTTTGTAGACAAGGACTGGATTCAACTCCCTGGGGAGCTGTTTATATTAACATATTACAACAGAGATGAAGAACATTTAAGAAAATGAATGGTGAATGTTACACAGTGTGTAAAGTGGCCACTTAAACCAGCCATTGACAGGTCATAAGCCCTGTAAATGCCTTGACTTCTATATTACCTTTTCTTCATTTCTGTTGTAATATGTTAATGTTATAAGAAGATTGAAAATATTATAAGGCCAGTTTTACTCAAATAAGATAAGATAAAATATTTTTTTCATGTTATCCATTATGAGAGAAAAAAATTTTTTTTTGCAAGGTCAAACATATTTTACAATAATAATAATCATAATAATAATAATAAGTGCTGAGACTAGTTTACTTGGGGCTAGTTGACCCAATTATTCAATATGGATTAAGAATATGGGGATTAAGTTTTAAATCTTATACGGATAGAGTCTTGAACTTACAGGTACAAATTGTAAAAATTATCGTACCTGTAAAAATAAAGAATGAGGCAAAAGACAACACAATATCAATATTATTTGATTTTGTTAACATTTTGCCAATTAACAAACAGTGTCAGTATAAGATAATGACAGATCATTTCCTCGATTGCAATTTTAAATCCAAAATAAACCACCAGATCATGACCCGACAAGTATCGGCACAGCAGCTGATGGTACCACGACAGAAAAACTACTATGGTGACAAAACAATGGGTAGTGTAGTGCCAAAACTGTACAATTTAATACCAGCTGAAAATCGTGAAGAAAAAAACCTAATTTCATTTTAAAAAATAGTCAAAAAATTATTAAACAGCAAGTGAAACTTAAGTGTATAAATATATTTTATTCTTTAATTATTATTAAACTATTTACTTAATTTACGAGTTTTAGGAAATGGTCTGAAAATTTAAATACACGAGTAAAAAGGACAAACTTAAGTGTTTCTCTTTGAAAAAAAATCTAAACTACTTTGTCCAAATGTTTATAGACAAAAGACTGGATTTCACCCCCAGGGAATTATTAAGAGAAACAAATTACAACAGTGACGGACACCATTTCAGAGAGGGAAATATCGAAGTCTAGGCATTAACAGGGCTTTTGACCTGTCGTTGGTTGATTAAAGTGGTCACTTTACCCACAGAGTAACATTCACAATTTTTTCTATATTTGAACATCCATATTTCTTCGACTCTTCCATTTGTTGATTTTAGTCAAGTTAACGAGCTGAGACTTTTATTTGTGTGATGATATTTATTCGATCGAATTATTTCATGAAATCAATATTGAAATAAAACTAACTGGTCCAAAAAGAAGTTTAAAATTTCGTAAATAGTTTTCAGGCGTTGCCTAGTATGTGAAATAATTCTATCAGATGCATCTCTTAGCAACAATAAAGGTTTCGGCCCTTTAACTATACTGAAATCAACAGATTGGAGAGTTTAAGAAATATGGATGTTCAAATATAGGCAAAATGGTGAATGCTGCACAGTGTGTAAAGTGGCTACTGAAACCAACCAATGACAGGTTATAAGCCCTGTAAATGCCAAGACTTCCATATTTCCTTTTTTGAAATGGTCTTCATCCCAGTTGTAATTTGTTCATACGAGTAAATGTACTCTTGAAACTTACATTTCGTCACAAAACTAAGGTGGTAATGACAGAGATTGCAGATGAGAAAATATTTACAATTTTAGAAAGAACCAGATGATTTATTAAAGGTAATTTAAATAAAAAACCGGAAAGGATTAATGATTTCGCGGTGCATTTGTGATTGATCTTCACCTGTTGTTGTGCTAAGAATAAAGTTAAAGATAAAAAAGGATAACTCAAATTGCCATCACTCTCCCCGTTTCTTTGAGTAGAGTTTGGGAATGTTCCCGCTCGGTCGTGAGTTTGTTGCCTGCCAAAGTTGGCTGGTACTTGATAACCAGAAAATTCTCGGCGAAAATTAACAAAGTTATAATTTCGGGCGAAATTCACATCGCCCGGCCCCCTGAACTTTGAACACGGAATCCGCAACCCAAAGAAGGACTTAAATCAATCTTTATTTCAACCGCAGAACATGCTTGAAATCTCATTTACAAATATAATAAAACAGACAGCTTTAGAGACGAAACGCACAAATACTAGTGGCACACGGCGGACGTATAACCGATGTGACGCACGGCTGTAAGCCGATTGACGAGACGTGCGACAAAAAATATGAATTACAGATAAATTCGCACACCAAAAATAATACTGGCATTAGCGAGTGTATGTGTAACTGCTTTGTCTGCGTGCTGTCAGTAAATTTACATTTATTCGCAAAAACAAAAGCACAATTTAAAGCTCACTTGTGCCATTTAATTTTTTAGGTTTTCAGAAATAAGAATGGAATTTTTTATTTTATTTAAACCAATTGACCGGTTTTTAAATAAACCCTTATGGATTGGTAAACGATTTTTCAGGGCCAGACTGCGAAATTTTAGAGGAAAATTCCTTACAACAAGCTTTAAAAAAAAATCGTAACAAAATTTTTCCTTAAGTCTTTTTTTTAAATATTTTAATTTATAATCTCAAAATGGAGTAAATCTTTGATTTCTTGGACATGCAACCCTTCCACAAACCCCTACTCCTCCTCAGCAAAAAAAATGGATAAAACGGTATTTAACCAACGAAACGATACGCACAGGATGCGGACAAGTGAAGCGGCTGGGTAGGAGAGGTAGGAGTTTGTGGAGGGACTGATTGTCTGAAAAATTAAAGATTTACTACATTTTCGAGATCATAATTATTATTTCATTCTTTTTATTACTTTAGTTTTTTTTATAGCTTACTATGAGGAATTTTCCTCTGAAGTTTTGCGGCCTGGCCTTGAAAAAGCGTGTTTAAATAGTTCATTGGATTAAGTATGATTAAAACAACAAAAGCTATGTATTGTAAACAAAATAATAAATGAAAAAAAAAACAAAGAAATAGTTATTATCTCAGAGAGGCAAAATATTATTGCCCTGTCTTCAAGTTTCATTTTTCAAAAAGTGAGCTAATTATTTATCTTTTGTTACATTTGAAACACAAATTTTATGGTTATTCATTCCAAAACAACTTTGTTTTTAACCATTTTTATTTTACCGACTGGTTTCAAAACTATACAAGCTTCTTTTTTTAGATTTACTGAACTAATTAATTCTATCTTTTTTATTCTATCAATATTGTGATTTACATGGAACTAATAAATCAAGTCTTACAAGAATGGTAAGCGTAATTTGAGATGGATACGCTCAAAACTAGACAGGAGTAGACTAAAGGAAATAGTGTTTATTTGGCTATGTATTATTTTTTCCTCATGTTTCCAAACTTCTGATCCAGTTTTACTTCAAATGCAGCGTATGTTGATCATCCGTCACACAAATAAATGTAAAGTGCTAAGTCTAGGTCTTCAGCTACCAGTCCAGATAAGTAAATTAAAAATAATTATTCCCGTCATGTAAAAGCCCTCTGGGCGTATATTGTGTTGATTCACACGCCTGATGTGACTGCTAAAATGTCGCTCGACCAAATTTCACTCGTGCGCGATATCTCTTTTAGTCTGAGAGTTTTCTGTTTGCGAAAACAGAGAGGGAGAAATTGATTAAATGTTGGTAAATATTTTCAATGCAAGACACGGAATTTATTGACGAACAAGCTCCATTTTACCTCACACTCCTCCGAGTAATCGTATTACAGATCGCTTCCCTCGTGAGCGGTGACGGTTCGGGAAGAGGGAAGGGATAACACAATCATTTCGGATCATTTATGATTATTTTTTAGATTTAATAAGGTTTTTTCGTTTATTTCTTCCGAACACGCAACGCGCTGATTTATTAATGAGACCAAGAAAATGAGCCAATTGAAAGAAGATAAATGAACAACGGAGTATCATTATCTTGAAGGACTGCCTATGAAGTGAAACTTTCCAAACTTTTTCATAAAACATGAATTTCTTCCTTTCAACTTATTTCTTTAAAGGTATCAAATTGATTTATTAATAATTTTATTTTTATATTTGAAGCAATAACTTTGTGAAATGGATAAAGAGCATAGTTTCAATTTTACCAAATAATAAAAACATATTTAATTTTTGTTTAACAATGTAGAGATAAGTTACAAAATAAGTATTGTATGTTAATAAAAATTTAAAAGATGAAAAATTCCTAAAAAATTTAAACCAAAGTACAGAACAAAAATTAATTTGAATAATCAACTTGTGGGGAAAGAAAGAAAAAAAAACAATAAAATAGCAATTGAATTATTTTTTGCAGAAATGAGAAAAAATATAATTAGTTTTATTTTATGTTTATTTTTTATAGTTGCAAATTTTTTGTACCTTGCTTTTGTTATATGCAAGGTTTTGTTAAATATATATATATTTTGAAGTTATATTCAGCTGAATTATTTTTTTCACCATAGATAACAATACTTAAAATAATAGCAGAATCAGAATAAACAAAATAACACTTGAAATATTATATTAACAAATATTTAAAAATTTATCCTTAAGGTTGGACACAAAAAAACAAAAGGAGCTGAATACCACCATTCAATACTTAGCCTGCTTGATTGTCCCTGTAATGAATCGAACAGTCTCTTTTCGTGTATCATTACAGTTCAGAAGCTCAGCTACGTTATTTATCGCAGCATTCTTAGTGTTTAGTTTGCATTCAAGCTCCCATCTCGGCCTATCGAATATTGGGCAGTATGTTAGAAGATGTTCTACAGTCTGCTCGGTGATGCCATCACATGGCGCTCAAACCAATGCAGATATTCCCTCATGCACCCATGCACCCATGCCCCGAGAGAGCCTTAGTTAGTTCATTAGTTATATTACGTCTCTACGGTGGTCTCAGCATTTCCAGCCATCGCTCGAACAGGGGTGAATGGATCCACCCTGCAGTGGCTTGGAAAAGCGTGTTATTGGAGCTTTTCAGGCCTTTCCATAGGCTTCAGGCTCTTCGAAGTAGGCGGGTGAAGGTATAACTCATAGCATCAATAACTCATAGCGTCTTCACCGTACGCTGCGCAAATATTGCGAGCAGCTTCTTCTTCTTCTTCGCGTGTCATGTCGGGTCCCCCCGACGTTGACGATCACTTCGTCAACCGACCGTAAAACAGAAATTAAACAACAAATCTCCTAGTTCGACGTGTAGACTGAGGACTAGGAGGGCTAACTCCAAGTAAATGGGGCATACAGCCAGGAGAACGAAAAAGAAGAAAAAAAAATAAACAACTTTTATTCATATTTAAAGCACCAACTTTGTAGTCAAACATTTTACTTAATGCTATTAAATATTCGTATTTAACCACTTACATACTGGTTACGCCACATTTACTATATGTGTACATAGCACATTTACTAGGAGGAGGCGTTCAAATTTATTTGCTACCTACTGGGCCCTGGTTGAGATGTTGCGACGCCTACCGTGGGTACCAATTATTGTCCCGGCCCTATTATAACACCTGAACTGATCGTATGTGCATGTGCTTTTGATATTGTCACCGCGATTGCAAATAAGTTACTTTTGCGATCAATGACTCATTTTATCCACTGTGTCGTGTAATTGTCAAGTGCCTGTCCGTCCTGACCAAAAGATCTAATGTGATCCTGACTGCCGCGACAGAAGTTCCAGACAATAAAGGTCCCAGAACCCAGTACAAGATGGGTTATTGCATTCATTGTATTTAGGGTTCGGTGGCAAAGTAAATAAGGATAACGCATCCCGCGAACCAGACCGTTTTGAGAGTTCATCTGTCAACAGGCAAGTGTCGCGATTAAAAACAAATAATAAAGGGTTAAAAAATGTTATTTTGATCGATAATCAAACAATCATTCAATATAGCCCGTTTTACGATGTTCCATCGATGGTCACCTTAAACCTATTAAACTCAAGCTCGTCCTTCCATTCCCTATCTTTTTTTTTCAACAATTTCGCAATCAACATAAAATATTTTTATAATCTAATCAGTGCATGTTTGTCCTAATCAGTTAATGTTCTTATTTAAATGCATGTCGTGTTGGTTTTATATTTTGTGCAACAACTATGGTAAAGGTGTGTAGTGGGTTTTGTATATTGGTTTGATCGGTGTCTTGACGAAGAGACGGGTAAGTCTCGAAACCGGTAGACGTAGAAAAGTCAGTAAGTGGTTAAATACAAATATTTAATCATATTGAGTACACATAACTTACCCAAATATCAAAGTATAAAGTTTTGTTCTAATCTAGTTGTAAGATAGTGTCGAAAAAAAATTAAGCCGCTTTCATGAAAAGCTGAATAAAATCACCGGCGTCGTTGTTCTACGATCATGACGACATATATATTATATTATACATTTTGTGAATGTGACAAGTGACAACAATCAAAGCTTTTATAAATATTGCCACAAAATACAATAATTTCAAAAATATATTCAAGGGTACACATGTTTAGAAAAAACAGACAAAAAATGCCTTTTTTAAAGCTTGGGGAAAATAAGAGATCTTAAATTTGTAGAAATAAAGTAAACAAATAAATTTGATTAATCTTCAAACACAAGAAGTGACTTTATGTTTTAGAATATCTTAACTTGACATATTCTGGAGAACGCGTTTTATAATAGATTTTTGTATCGTTTATTTATTCTTTTACAATATTCAGATGTTTTTTTAACAATAATCCTATGATTTTCTTGTTGATATTGTCTATAAAATGAATACTCTAGAATTGATTGATCGCATTTGTACCTTATACTCGCGCACAGGAATGTGGGTCTTATCATCGTGGTATCTACGCTAAATCAGGGTCATTTTTGTGTGTTGAAATTGTATGTCATCGCTGACTTATCGTTTTAAATTACATGTTATTCTCTTTTTATTTTTAATTGATTACTTACTAATATTTTAACGTACATATTAAATATTTCTGTAGATTTTGTGTAGTTTTGGTAGCATTATTTTGAGTAAGAGATTATTCTTTCTTACATTTGGATTACTCTGAACGAAAAATAAACGAGACCGAAAGAAACAACACTTGTTGAATTTTTTTTAAACTCTTTATTTATACAAATAGTGGTACAAATTTGGGCCGTCAAGGAATTGCTATTTAAAAAGATGATATATTTCCAAAACGATGTATTTATAAAAATTAATAAAAAAACCCGCATTATAATTAAACCACAAATATTTGAAAAATAAAAAACTTAGGTACCATCATAATTTAATACATTGAGGTTTGTAAAGGAGTAGTAATTTTAAACAATCAAACGGGTGTCAGTTCTATGCAAAACTCATTCTTATGAGTAATTTTTTGGAAACAATTACCTGAAAATAGCCTAAACTACATAAAATGTCTAAATATTTACCGTCAATAATTAATTATACCAAATGCATTCTCATATTAAATATATTTGAGTTATTTTACACCAGGGGTGGTATTCTGAGCAATTGAAGAAATGTGAATTTATGGATGTCCAAACACATTGATAGAATGTCGAAGGTTACATAATATGTCTATTGACTACATAAACCAGCCAATAATAGGTCATAAGCCCTAAAATGCTTGGAATTCCATATTTTCGTCTCAAACATACGACAATATTGCTAGGTATAAATCCTGAAAACAGAAATCAAGTGAAGATTGGTCGGTCTTGAAGTGTACGGATTAATGCATTTTTTGGCATACCTGAGGTTTTGGGGAGAAAACATATTTTAATACGCCAAAAATTACAATAACAATGTTATTATTTTTCGTGCGATTTCTGATAAATTTTCTACAAATGTTTAAAAAAAAACTTGTTTTGAATTACCAAAAAAGGAGACGTTTCACGTCCTGTGAATCAAACGGTACTTTTTTTTTTCTTTCTTTTTTTTTTTTTATTTGAAAATTTATTTACAAACTCTTACGGATTATTACATTCATTTTACATAGAATAATATATACATTTTTCATTCACACTCTGTTGTTCGAAATAATGTTTTTTGCGGCTTTTGAAAAGTTTGTCTGAGTCTTTTTTTTAGTTTTGTCTGGTAGTTTATTGTATAATTTCAGTCCCTGGTTCATTAGTCTTGATTGTCCTTGTCTTGTTTTAGAAAGTTGTATATGGTATTTGTCTGATATTCTCGTATTATGTCCATGTTGACTACAATTTTTTACAAGTTTTAGTTCTTCGTCTACAATTACATTAGTGGCTAATTTATGGATAAATTTTAATGATTCTAGTTAAAAGAGTTCAGTTATATTTAAGCTTAGTCTGTTTAAAAAGTTCTCTAGTTGCAGTTTAATAGAGAAGGTCATATATTAACTTTAATATTTTATTTTGTTGTCTTTGTAGTCTGTTTATGTCATTTTGATATCCTGCTCTCCATAGTAGTTGCGTACAACATATTTTAGTTTTTACATAGGCTTCATACATTAGAATTTTTTTCCGTTTTTGGAACAAAATTTTTGATTTATAAAAAAAGACTCGATAATGTCGCCACTTTGCTAATTAAATTGTTGATATGAATTGTCCATGTTAATTGTCTGTCTATTGCTAGTCCTAAGTATTTAACATGTTCAATTTCAGTAAGTCGTTCATTCTACTTTATGACATTTTTTTCTAGTTTCAAAATGGATAATATTGCATTTTTTTTCATTAAGTGTAAGTAAGTTTGTGTTTGTCCATTTAGTCAACATAGTTAGGTCTTTGTCATTGTTTGTTAATACGTCTGTTTGATTTTTATAAAATGGTCCAATGTCGTCGGCATACATAATAATTTTTCCCTTGAAATTGTACAAGGACAAATCATTAATATATAATATTGGACCCAAAATAGATCCTTAGGGTACTCCAAAATGTACTGTTTGCAAAAGGCTTTTTTTTTCATTTACATGTGTATACTGCTTCCGATTTGCTAAATATGATTTTAATAGTTTACTTTCTTGAAATTTTACTCCTATGTCGTTTAATTTTTTTATCATGGTCTCAACATGAACCGTATCGAAAGCTTTTTTAAAATCTAAGATTACTCCCGTGATTGGGATCATAAGTTCGATCGGTAAGTTACCGCATCATAATTGTACACATTGTTTGTTGGAATCGCTTTGGGCAGGCATGACGTGTGACGTCAAAGCGACACGACGTAACGCGAACAGCGAACCGCTTTATATGTGCTCGTTTTTAAACACGAAAACTATGATTTAAAATATTTTTTTTTACATTGACAGCTATATAATTAGATTCGTAAAAATCAGCTCTACATACAAAATATATTTTTAACGTTATTCCCGATTTTAAAACAAGGTTTTAATTATTTTTTTTAATATTTCTATTTCATGTTAGAAAACGTATAGAAAATTTGTGGTTGAGCGAGATTTGTACCTTGAACCCCTTATTTGTGAGTCCGCGACATTACCACAAGACCGTGACTCGGCTTAAAATTTATTTGATATCTGGTTTTTACTGGAGTATTTTCTGTCCCTGGCATCTGTACCATAAGACTAATGATCGTAACTTTATTTAACAAATGATCGAAATACGCTTCAAATTCAAACAAAAGCACTTCCGTCTTTGACGACTAATTATTTATTTAATTACCGGGCTGTTTCGGAGCTACACGTGCTATTTAATCGAGGCATGATTTTCCCTTACACCTTACCTCCACAAACACAAAATACTACTTAACAAGCCTTTATTTATTACTTACCTCCATATGTGTATAGGAATTGAGACACTGTTGAAATTAAATAAAATTCAATTGAATTCAATTCAATTCAATTTATTTATTTTAAATATAACATATACATTAAAAAAATACATTCTTTACGTACATTTTGTAAAAAAAAAAAAGAAATACACAAAAGAGACTCATGTCAAAGAAGTAGAAGAATCCTGCTCCGGAAAACCCCTTCGGATACATGGAACAGATCAATATCCAGAGCGATGTTGTTCAGCATAGCGGTAACCCTTCCAACAGGCATGACCAAAGGCAGATTGGTCCTGAATATCGGAATATGAAACAATCTTTGCTGACGCTGTCTTAGATAATTATCAGGAACATGCGAACCAATGCTTAGCATAATTTCAGAACTATCGATCATACCGTGCAACAATCGATAAAAATGTGTAGTCAAATACACATTCCTTCTAGTCTCTAAACTGTTGTAGCCAAGCATACCCTGGAGAAACTCGGTCGAGTAGAGCCAAGGATAATACCCGCACTCTCTCATGTAGAGATATCTCAGAAACTTCTTTTGGATTTTCTCTATCATAAGAGAGTACTTCAGTTCATGTGGCCCCCAAATCATCGAGCCACTCTCGAGTCTACTTCGCACCAAGGAGTTGTAAAGAGTTCTCAGTACGCGGGTATTTTCGAAAACCCTGGCAGTACGCAGAACAAATCCTAACATCTCATACATATTTCAACAACAAACCGTCACGCCGTTTCCCCGTAGGAGTAGGCAGAGAAGATAGAACGCCAAATCACTCTGTCCACATACAAACCTCGCTTCCTCTACATTCATACATCTTCTCATGCACGCACGCCGATTATTCCTACTCTTGACATGTCCATCTTCAAGTATTTGATGGACTTGATCGTACCATGTCTTTTTAGGTCTTCCTCGTTTTCTGCATCTATCAACGTTCGCATCGCTTTCGCTGTCCATCCGCTCTACATGTCCAATCCAACGCAGCATTCCTTTCTTGATTATGTCAATAATGCATGTCTCAGCCTTACACAGTTCACGGATCTCGACATTTGCGCACCTATCATACATCGTTTTACCACACATTCGGCTGAGGGATCGCATTTGGACAGCATTCAGCCGACTTTTATCATTATTTTTGTAATTCTATACTTCGCTCCAATACATTAGACTTTGCACTAGAGCTTCATTGTAAACTGCTAGTTTTCCCTGCTGCGATAAACATTTGTTTGCCAAAGTAGACAAATTAGTAAACATATTTAATTATCATTATACCTCGATAAAGGCGCACGTGTAGTTCCGATAGTGTTTAATTTTAATTTTAGTTGTGTAATTAATAATCAGACTACAATTTCTCGCTGAAATGGTCGCATGATATGGGTCTTATAATAAATGCAAAAAAGACTAAAATCATGCATGTCAGATGTACTAGCATTAAATCAAATTAATAAATTATCTCATTGTTTCAACTGTCTTGATAATAATATTGTCATATTATGTAACTGTGAAAAAAATGGTGTAGTTAATGAATATGTATATTTGCCATTTGGGCATTACTATTGGTAATTTTTTTGAATGGGATAAACATATTACCAAATTATAAAAAAAAATATTAAGGACAGTTACAGGCAGCATGTTAAGAATAAAATATTTTGTAGCAATAAAAACTTTTAGATTTATTTATCAATCATTAGCGGAATCAATTATTAGGTATGGTATTATCAGTTGGGGCTTTTCTTGTGAAACAAACATTTAAAAATTCAATCTTTACAAAACTCGGCTCTTAAATTAATTAACAGATCAGCTAGAATTAATAAGGAAGAGGTACCCAAACTTTTTAAAAAGCAAGGGTGCCTGTCCGTAAATGCTATTCTATGGCTCAATAAAGTTAATGCTTCAAATATGAATTTTGTGAAAATTCTTGATTTGGTGTAGCGATGCAGAACCCTATGCACCATAGGATGCGAAGAAAATCACTACAATTTTTTTATATATTTTTTTAAGGAATAACCCGCTAAGCCTCTATTTTGAGGCTTATCAGCAGGTGGGATAGAGGGGATATGGAAGGAGGTAATGAAAAATACAACACAACACCCAGACCAATTGAGAAATAAATATTTCTTGGATATTTTTCTTGCAACTGGCGGGAATCGAACCCGCGACGCCAGTTTCACAGTCGGCCGTCAAACCAACTGCGCCACGGCGCCATTATACGGGTATGTTTCTGAAACATTATTTTTAAACTGTGGAACTCACGTTAAATTTAAAACCCCTGTTAGTTATTAAAAATGAGAATACAGAATAAGCTAGATGTTTTGTACCAATTTGGAGGTAAATTGTAACGTCTTTTATGAAGATATTCGCATGCAAAAACAAAAGATATTTTGTGTTTCTGAATTCAAATGTATTCAAATAAAAACCTGTTTTACAAATTTCATCAGAATTCGGAATCGAATCAATCTTCATCAAAGGAAACTCAACCATATTTTGACGTCATTTTACGTTCAACAATTGGGGATATTTGAGTATTAATAATATCATTATTATGTTAATATTTCAACAGAGACGAACGCCGATAAGAAACCTACTTCCGCTGTCCATAACGACAATAATTAGTAAGTTCTCTCATAAAATTGTCATAATTCAAAAATGGATAATGAAGGTAGGTTGCATACGGATTGATGAGTGGATCGGGCCAAAGAGGTAAAACAACCTTGTTTTTAATCACTTTTTTTTTTCTACCGACCGGTTTCAAAGCTATACAAGCTTCTTTATCAAGGCATACTTAACTAATAAATTCTTTCCTTTTTTGTTCCAACAATATTATACTCGTATGGAACTAATAAATCAAGTTTCTTAGTCGTATTAGGAAGGGAAGCGTAATTTTAGATGGATGCGCTTAAAACCAGACAGGAGTGGACTAAAAGAAAGATTGTTTGTTTGGTTATTCATTTATTTTTTCGCGCTAGGAATCGCTTTTTTAATTTTAAAAATTCCAAGACGTCTAATTTGAATATTTTATTTTCAGCATGAAGAACTTTTATTTCAGTGTCTTTATTAAAATTATTATTCTTTTATATACGATGGTTTACGAATTCAGAAAAAGAAATATTATTTAGGCACCTTAAATGTTCTATTACTCTAATATTAAAGTTTCTCTTAGTTTTTCTGAAGTATATTAAGTCGCAATCATTACAATTTAGTTGGTATATGACAGATTTATTATATTTAGGGATTTTGTCTTTGTGGTTTTTTAACAATGTTCCTATATTATTAGTTGTGTAGAATGCAAGTTTAATATTTAATTGTAGGGAATAAGATAATTGTTCAGAAAAAATATCATTTATAAAAAGAATCCGCCTCCATTGTAGTTTTATTTATCATGGAAGTAAAATATAAATATTTTATATTTTATCAATTTAGTTCTCATCATATCCATTTTTATCCCTATGTATATGCGTTTATTTATTAATTTGAACTAATATCTTAAATGACCGCGTGCGAAATTAATCGCTAAGCGTGTCGAACCGCTACAGTATGGAATGGCTGAACGCATTTTAACAACATATCATGCGTATTCCTTCGAGTCAAGGTCACAATGTTCATCGGGTTGTTAGACTTTTGATTTATTACTCGGAAACTACCACCAGAATCTGATGACGCAGAGTAACGCAGTTCATCTCCATATTGTTTTGTGAGGAAAGTTTCGGTCTTGCGTTTTCAAGTAATGACATGGAAAAATATCATAAAAAACACGAGGTATTATGCGCAATTAGTGAAATCATTCTTCAGCCCATGATTGTCACGAGGAATCCACTTTCGTCCCTATAAATCAAGATGCAAGTTTTCTCACTAGGTATTGGCCCATCGCCAGTGCAAAATTCGATGCTTTATAAATGAATCTAAAAACTCGTATCATCGTAATTTAACACTGGTATTTTTAAAAATATACTATTCTTTCTAATGATTTTTTGTATAGTGAATTGAGAAAGTGCTGTATAAGATTTTTACTCTTATTGTAAAAATCTAAAAATATTTCAAATAGTATTGTAAATTAAACTGAGGAATCACTGTATAAGATTTTTACAATGTTTGTAAAAAAAATGACACAAATAATCTTGTAAATTGAATTAATTAATGTTTTTGTTAAAACCACCATATTTATATTCTACGTAAATTATTCGAATTATAAACATCTATTATATTAAAATGTCTGATTTGGTATCAAGGAAAATTTTGTTCCAGGGATATATATTCAAATGTTAGATCAAAGTATTTATCAAGAATATAAATTTATGTACTTTTGAATTTCATAAAACAATAAGCTCTATTTATTTATTTATTAATGAAATTATACAATCTTTATATTAAACAAGGTACAAAAGAACAATTAAAAAAAGTAATATCAATTACAGATTTCACACTTATTTATTATGAACGCAGGAAGAGAGGAGAAAAATAATTGAATTCTAAAAAAGTAAAAATATAAATATTAAATAAAAAGTACATAAAAAGGAGAAGACATTGTATAGCTACTCTACTTTCCTCCCTCTCTCTCTGCTTCCATGAGCATTTAAATCATGTAAAGCGCCCTTGAGGTATTTTATTACGAAAATGGCGCTATATAAGTATATACATAATAAATAAATAAAGTATAAATTAAGAGTTGAAATCAAAAGTTAAAATTAAAATCAAAAGTCAAAGTGAAAATTAAAATGAAAAGTTTGAATTAAAATTAAGTTAAATTAAAAGTTGAAATTAAGAATTAAAATTAAAAAGTTAAAATTTAAAGATAAATAAAATTTATCTGCTGTATCTATATTGTGACTCTTCATTAGAAGGCAGACATGGTTATGTAGTGTTCCTACGAGTATTATTCAAATAAAAAATGTATTAAGGCTTTTCAAATTTGGATAAAGCATTAAGTTATGTTGGTCTCGATCGGGATCTATATTTTGTGAATATTAGAATAAACAAGTTTGTATTTGAAAAATGTATTTCGATTCGAGGATTCGGGTGGTGCATAAGTCACTTGGAATGGAAGGAATTTGCCCTGGTAAAATGTGTTATTTGGCTCTGCTGGTCAGTGGATGAAGAAATTCAGGTGGGTGCTTCGCCCCCCGGAACTTATTCATCACAAGCTTTGAAACCGGTCAGTAAAAAAAATAAAAATTAAGTGGTTAAAAACAAATTGGTTTTATTTATTTTATTATTATGAATAACCACAAAGTCAATGTTTCAAATGTAACATTCATATATTATCAATTTACGACACTAGACAAAGACAAAAGACAGTAACTTTTAATTTGATTCTTAATTTTGTCTTTCAATTTTAACTTTTTAATTTTAATTCTTAATTTTAACTTTTAATTTAAACTTTTAACTTAATTTTATTTTAAACTTTTCATTTTAATTTTAACTTTTACTTTTAATTTTAATCATTTGATTTAAACTCTTAATTTATACTTACCTACATCTACTACCTGCATCGAATAATTTATTGTTAGTTGTGATTTTTTTTACAATTAAATTGAAATGTTCATGGAAGCAGAGGAGAGAGAGGAAAGTAGAGTAGCTTTACAATGTCTTCTCCTTTTTATGAACTAGTTATGTAATATTTTTATTTTTACTTTTTTAGAATTAAATTATTTTTCCCCTCTCCTCCTGCATTCATTAGTGTGAAATCTGTAATTGGTCTTACTTTTTGAAATTGTTCTTTTGTAACTTGTTTAATATAAAGACTGTATGATTTCATTAATAAATAAATAAATAAATACTTCTGCTCCCAAAGAAAAAAACAAATTACGGACAAAGGCATTATACTTTTCTGGCCCCTAAGCTATACAACTTTTTAAGCGAGGACATATTGGCGAACAAAATGAAAAACAATATTTTCAAAGCTAGAGTACATAAATGGATTGCTAAAAAGACTAAACAGGAAGCTGAGGAATATGTTTCATATATAAGAATATAATTTTAGTTTCTTGAAAATCCTTTTTCATTTTATTGATCTAGGTATGTTTTAATTTTTAAACTTTTTTTATTTCTTTAGAATATTTTCTCAATTGATGTGAAATTATGTACAATTATGTTTAAATAAATAATACACTGACACTCCGGAACGTGCCTGTGGGCCAGTGGAGTGGCTATATCCATAAAAAAATATATATATATTGAATTTTCCTTCCTATTGTATAAACATTTTGTTAATTATGTATTTGTATTTTATATTGGATTAAATAAATAAATAAATAAATATATAGGTACACAAGTGTTTTATATATAAAATATTTTTGTTTGCAAATTTCGGAAATGGAGAGGGCTGTGTGAGAGCAAATTTGTCAGCCACCCTTCTCATCCCCAAAACTTCACTTTAAAAATGCTGCACTGAACGTTGAGTCACTCCAGGTAGCTTCACAACCTATTTCATGGTTTGTCGTCGGTTTCTCAGGATGATTCGGCCAATTTTAGCGACATTTTTGTCAATCCGGACCGTTGAAAGACGTCCAGAGTGGGGTTCGATCGACATTTCACCGCTTTTAAAACGGAAAAACCACTCAAACACTTCAGTTTTCCCCAAAGCATCATGTTTTAGACCGTTGTAAGCGTTTCAAGAGTTTCTGTACCATTTTTCGAGCAAGATGCAAAACTTCACGGCCGCGCGCTCGATCATCCATCGAAAAAACGACGAACATTCAAAACAACTACAGTCACCCAAAAATTCATACCAGCTAAACAAAACCTTCTCTAGGGCCTCAATTATGAACGCTATCTTCACCTGAACATATCGAGACGGTATATTTTACTTCTGTACTATCTGTGTCTGCCTCGATATGTTCTACCTACCTATTTGTTATCTCGACACCATATGATCGAATAGAACCAATGAATGACTCCGAAAAATTCATATCAGCTAAACGAAACCTTCTCCAGAGCCTCAATTATGAACGCTATCTTCATCTGAACATATCAAAACGGTATATTTAATTTCTATACTATCTGTATCTGCCTCGGTATGTTCTACCTACTTGTCATCTCGACATCATTTGATCGAATAGAACCAATGAATGACCCCGAAAATTTAGTCCGCGTTCTTTACTTCGTTAACATTTAAAATAGTTCTCATTTATATTTTAAGTAGGTTTCTTTGATAAAAAGTGCCCACTTTAAAGCGATTATGAACTCCAATAAATCCCAATTCAAGCAAAATATGCTCGCTTGAACATAATTTTTATATTGCGGGTTGCGGGTGAGATTCATTTGATTTCTTATTTTAGTTATTTAATTATTATTTCACCTACATACTAGGCAACGCCTGAAAATATTTTTCAGTTTCTATTTTTCTTCTTGGACCAGGTGGATTCATAAAAAATAAAAATATTTTTTTTTAATTCATAAATTTCATAAAAAGGGTATGTTTTTGTAAAATTCTAAATATATCTACTTTTACACATCTAGTAAATGTTATCACTGAAACTCTCCAAAATAAGAGACCAACTCTTGTGCTTAGAGAGTGGCTTACACTGTTTTAGTTGTTTATTTATAAGAGTTTATATAATTTTAAATACGAGTACATTAGAAAGAAAAATAAAAACATAGGATATAAGAAGAAAAAACATAAAACAATAATACATTCGTACTAATTAAAATTTAATGCTGTTTTTACACGTGTTCAAAAAATTTCTTTAGATTAACTTTTTTTATTTTTTGTTTATTGATTGATATATTATTTTTAATAGTTTTTAGTTCATTGGGAAGATTATTATAATTTCTTACACCTTTGAAGACCAAGCTATTTGAACAATTAAATATTGTTTTCAGGCGTTGCCTAGATTTGTAAATATTGTTGAAATAAAATAGGATACGATTCATTACTAAATTATGACTTGATAAAAAAAAATAGAATCAGTAGAAAAAAAATATACCAACTTTATAAAGGAACATATTTATATTTAAAAAAATATTTTTTTTGTTATTAATACAGGAATCATCATGTCAATTTATATGGCTTGTCGGTAAAGATATTTTTTTTATTAATTATATTTTTTTCTTTGCTTTTAAAAATAGGTTTTATTAGTTACAAATATTTTTAAAAACTATTATATTAGCACAAAAAAATACATTAAGACATATGATTGCAATATTTGTTAAATAATAATTACCACTAACTTAACTATAAGGTTTGAGAAAATATGTGTTTTTTAAGAATAATATTTCGATTTCTTTTTGAAAAAACATGAAATAATTACACGATATCGCAATTATAAGATCAAAAATAAATACAAAACAGGAATACTAAAATTTAAAATAGAAATGTGTACATAAAAGGCATAAAGCCTTTTTAAAAAACATTGTTTCTTTATAAATCTATATATTTAGCCATATCTTTATCAATATCTATATATGCATCCATATCTTTTTATGCATCTACATATATATGTATATATATATCGGTATCTTTTATCTATATTTGTAATTCCATTATATTATTTTTATATAAAAATAACTGGTAAAATCAAATTTGTTTTATATTTATTTTTATACTAACGTATTTCTTTATTTTTTCTCATGATATTTTTCAAAAGATTTTTAGACGTTTTTATTTATAATAAACAAAAAAGAAAAACATTATTCGTATAAAATTATGAGACAAATAAGTTTTGACATAAAAAATTTTTAAAATGCGTTCAAAGATAATCATAATAATCATAATTTCCCTATCCGTGACTAGTAGTGGCTAGGGCACTACATTGGCACTACTTGAAGGTAAGACGATCAGTCTTACGCTTTAGGTGCCAGTCCTGGAAATTTTAAATATTGCATTGTAGAAAAACAAAAAATGAAACTCATACTTTTGAAACCTATATTTTACGTCTACCTTCCCAGGACCTCAAAAATGGTAGGCGAACGCCCCAACCACTAAGCAAATATAGATAATAGAACTGAAAAAAAATGCATCGTAAAATGTCCTAAATTCTATTTTTTGTCGCTTTAGCGTCCTGGTCTAATGGTCTGGTATATGATGTCGCAGCAGTCCATCGCAGTGAGGAAGTCTAGCAACAGCAAACATCCCACTCGCGCTACAATGTCGGGAAAGCTTGCGTAGGGCTCTATATCACTATAACCGTTGTAGAAGAAAACGTTCATACCGCTTAATCAATAGTATTATAATATATACAAGTTAGGAGCTTGTACATATGTAATAAAATATTAATACCTCCGAAATAAATTAGTGCGTGCCGTACGAATGAAACACCTTAATTAACTAATTAATTCTGAATAATAGCTCCGCTATCAAAATGCGAAAAGCGTAACAGTTATATTGAAATGTGACAACACATTAATCCCTATAATATTTGTGCACATTGTCCTTCAAACTGAAATTCAAATATGAAATTAATTATTTTAATGTTTGATGTTTTTTTTAATAGAGATTCAAATTCGTTTATATTGTACCAAAATAACATTACAATTAAAACAAAGTATTTAAACCGTTTAATTTAGACAGCATATCAGGCCAGGGCCCCTATTACAATAAGAAGTACACCTTAAGTATCTTCTACTGTCTAAAAAAAACGATATTCTTGTACGAAAATTAGTATATTTATTTTTACTTTAACGGCATAAATTGCCTTTAACATATATTGAACATAAATATGAAAAAAAAACATATTTAAATACATTAAAATTATAAAATTGCATAACTATAAGAAGAGTAACAAGTAGGTAAATACACATAAACAACCAAAAATATTAACGAAATAAATACATAAATATGAAAAAACAGAAAAAGGAAAAACATTTTTAAATATAAAGAAAAGGTTAAGAATAATATTGCGAGAGAAAAAAAGAAATCAGACTCGTTTTATAACTATCAAATCCAGAACCTAATATATCAGCCTTGTCCTCATACTGATTGCCATATCTATGGAGCCTAGGGATAGGCGAGTGCATGTGATAGTTGGTCCTAGAACTTGCAGAACAAAAAGCAGATATGTGGCGGGTAAGTCGACCAGGTACACAGAAACACACCAACTCCAGCAAATTAGGATAGTCAATTAATGAATTGATCACTTTATAAAGTAATATTAGGTCAGTTAGGATTTTTCTATTAGAAAATTTTAAAAGATTTGCTGAAGATAACAATTGATTATAATTAAACGAATTTTAAAATTAATATATTTTAGAAATTTCTTCTGGACGCGCTCTTCTGTATTTGCATGGACATTTAAGTATTTTCTTCGGTTTAACATTTTTACAAGAAAAAATCGTATGCATATTCTTCTTTTCATACATAAAACTTAATTTTACTTTGTAGATAAATGTTAACTTTCCATTACACTCGGGGCCCAGAAGGCGAGTGGAATCGTGTTTGCATACATCGTAATGTCCAAAAGTCTGACATCCCGCGGGCCCTGGGCCCCGATTTCAGTGAGAAACTAACATTTATCTTAAATTTTATCTACAAAGTAAAATTTAGTTTTCTGTATGAAAAACATAATATTCATACAAGTTTTTCTTCTACACATGTTCAATTATAAGTTATTCACGAAGATACTTTCAATGTTCATGCAAATAGACTCATTTTCATGCACAAATATCGGACAGAGGAAGAAATTTTGTTTCTTCCAATTGTGATCGGGGCCCAGAAACCCTTGAGCAATGGCTTGATATTATAAAGGCAAAATACTCTCTGATCGCAAGAGTATTTACCTCAACAAACACAGTAATGAAATTATTAATTAAATATTTTTCTGCACGTTCCTCATACCTACCTCAGACAAAGGCTTGACGCTTTCTTTGGTAGTTTTAGACCTTTTCCTTTTTCAATTTTGTTATTTATAGCTGTAAAATGATGACATATTTTTCTTCATGTTTTCAAACTTTTTACACTAAAAACTAATATTGGTTCAAATTTGTAGCGTCTGAGACTTCCTATATAAAAAGTGGGTGTTTTTTCCAGCACGATATATTTACATAAATAAATTAAAAACCCGCATCAAACCACAAAAATATTTGAAAAAAAAGGAATTTGCTAGCTTTCCTAAAAATTATGATGTTGAGGTTTGTAAGGGAGTAATAATTTTACACAGCCAAACGGGAGACAGTTCTGCGCAAAATAAATCCCCAAGAGTAATTTTTTGGAACGAACTACTTTAAAATGGCCGAAACTACTAAAAAATATCCAAATAAGTTCCAATAATTTAAATAAAAGTTTATGAAAAATACTACAATGAGTTTAGTAAATATAATTATTCCCATTACGATTAAAATATCAACAGGCCAATTTGTTCTAGAAATGAATAACGCCAAAAACAACCTCGTTGAGCGCCGCATGTTCTTTCATATGTTTCCAGAGAAGTAATGGTGGTCATATGTCAACAGTGGCATTTAAAAGAAAAATAGCCCATAGGAAATAATATTTGAGTACCGTTTTCCAAATCAGGAATCATCTAATAATTTGTGAAATCTGCAAGCTTACTCTAGGTGAAAAAAACCGCACAAAGGTTTTAAATGTTCAAAATATAGTAAACTAATTTGCATGAAGAATAATCAGGACAATCGGCTAGTTTCTTGGCTCACTGCTGGCAATGAGCGCGTTTTATCAATGTTTTTATTTATTTTTAAATGAAAATACAAACAGTGACAATGATTTATAAGAAATAATAATTGTTTTTTTGTAAATTAAGTTACCATAAAACAGTATTGTGCATAGTCAAATATAATGGGAAGCTGCACGTAATCGCTTATATGGACGATTCACCCCTGCTACGTACAAAGTACTTGCGGTGACCTCTTCTTCATAATGACAAATAATAATAAAAACAAAAAAACATATTATTCAACAAAATAATAAATTAATAAAATAAAAACCTAAGAAAAGAAAAAATAATATATTTGGTTTAATTCTTACATCATATAATTAAATATTAATTTACAAATAAAGCCTTTTATACATTTTCAAATGAATGTTAAGGCAACAAATATACCATTTTTTTTAAATGCAATTATTGCTTATTGAATATAATATAATATTATGATTTTTCATTCACTCTTCAAGAAATGGTTGAACTTAACCATTCAACCTTTTTTAATGAGTCCGATCACCTTAACATTTAACATCGCTAGCAACGACTCGAAGATTCTTTTCCAAATCGGACCCCAACCCCAAAGTGTCTATTCCGCCCGTCTAGTAAGTAATCCTCATAATCTACTTTCTTCCACACCTCGTTCTAAGGGGAGGAGACTACGTTACCTTACTTCAAAAAGGTTCTACCAACTTTCTGAATATGTTTTTAGAATGTCCAAACAATGAAATATTTTAGAAGGAAGCAAGGACCAAACCTATTTTCAAGAGAGGGGTTCAGGGCTGGATTTTACTTGGTCAGAGGGATTTTAGTAAGAAATTCCTTGGTGATTTTTCAAATATTTGTGTTTGTTTCATGATAATCAAATATTTGTCTTTTTGTTCTTTTTATATTTAAGTACCGATGATGATGATTAATGTTACTGCATTTTTTTTTTTATTTCTTATTTTGTATATGTTTTGTGCTATGTTGTTTAATTTTGTTATTCGCCCCAACTTAACACAGGAGTTTCGTCTTGTGTGGTTGGAATTTTTGTTTTAATTTTTTTGATTAAATACCTGTCTTCAATCCGTACCTCATGTCTGAGGATGGTGATTAGTCAGTCAGTGGACAGTCTCCCTCCATCTGGAACGTTCTTGTGCTCTTCTTTAGGCTGTCGTCAGTGATGATTCTGATTATTCAGTGGATATGCCGCTCCATCTTGTCGGCTGACGTCCACGCGACCTTGTCCTTTCGACACTTCCCAGGAGAATAGTTTTTTCCAAACTATCAGAGTTCCCCCTGGAAATATGTCCAAAGGACTGCGGGATTCTTTTCTCTCACATAGAAATTAGTCCTAGATAAATACCTTTATCGGCCTCGTGATGCAGTGGTCAGAGCGTTTGTCTACCATGCAAGAGGTCTCGGGTTTGATTGCCGACATGGTTGACATGAAATATTTATTTAAAAATGGTGTTTTTACACTAGAATATTTCATAGTCCGTGGACTGGTATCTGAAGCATAAGACTGATCATCTTATCTTCATCTAACAAAAATGATCAAGATACACTGCGATTGATGTACTAATGCAGTGCCCTATGCACCAATAGGTGCGAAAGGGAATTATTATTATTATTAAATACCTACATAGCTGTAAATAAATAAATAAATTTCCCTTTAAATATCCAAGTTCATTTCTCGTTTAATTACCTACACTTTTCTTGTGTTCATTCCAGAACTTTCTATTTTATTTCTGTAATAGTTTTCTTTTACTCATTTAATATTTTTCCCACAAATATTTCTACAGTTTTTTTATAGTTCAAATATTTCTATAGTTGTAAAATGGTATATCATATGAGTCTTTTCTAACCTTTTTGTGTAGATTGTCCCTTTTCAAATTCTTGTAATTATACTTTTTGTGATCCAAGTCTTTATAGGTTTTTTTTAAATATGAATTATTAATAACAGATGTTTTAGAACATTTTTTTATTGAAATAGGTGCAAAGGTTTTCACGGTCACTGTTAAATATGTTTCTTTTTTGGGTGGTACCGTGTGTGTTGGATTTGTTCCGATGTTTCGGCTACTATTGCAGGTGCCATCTTCAGGGAAAACTGAGTGCTTTGTACAAAAAAGTATGTGTTTGAGCACTAGTAATTTGTACCATGTCGCAGTCGGCAGTAGGCACATTTTTTTTCATTTTTCTAGTATGCAGTGCTGGGAATCATGTTGAGTTTAATTTATCTTTTTATCTCTTATCTTTAAAAAATACATTCCAAGCTTCATTAGTTTCGTTGTCATTTAATATTTCAATCCAATTGTATTTGTTTAAAAATATTTTCATTTAACAATAATTCAAACTTGTTTTGTATAATGTTTTTGGCTGTTTACGTCTAAGTTTGTTTCCATTTATGTAACTGTTCATATATGACCCATACACAATAGCTGTGTAAGCATTTTTTGTTTGAACCATTACATGTTCCATGCATGATTGACTGTTTTCAGTTCAATTGCTAGTGAAAATATAAAAGCTATTTTTCTCAAGCCTGGGTGTTTTGTGCTATATTGAGGAAGTTGGGTGTTTTTTTATTATTTGTTTTCATACGTTTTTTTATTTTATTTAATAGACTATCAAACTAAGGCACAAACACTAAGGCACTGACCCGCACATCTTAGAATAAGGCACAAGAATATTTTTATGTTTTTATGTATCGTCTGATTTTTTTAAATTATGACATTTTAAAATTACGCCACCTATGACGGAACTAGTTCTCAACGGTGAGTTCTGCTGATCGGTGAATTGACTTCTCACTATCCGAAAATCTATCACAACATTATAATTGGTGGATTTATAAGAACCCGTGACTTCATACAAAAAAATTATTTTTTTTAAAACACTTTTAACTTTTTTTCATACATTTTCGAGGAACTTCGTCGCATAATTAAATGCTTTATTTTTTACCTTCCGTGAGAATTTTATTTTCATATTCAATCTTCTAAACAACTAAACTTACTCATTCACTACTTTAATTTGGCCTTTAATTTGGCCTGTTGGGGTGTAAAAAAAAATGGCAAACAAGATGAAAATTATTTTTTGAATGAATAATCCGTAGAACCTTTTCGCAGTAAGGAAGCAAATGGAAAAAGTAACGAGTCAACCATTACTGTGTGGAAGGCTAAAACAGTTTCAATTTCGGCTGACTAAGGCCGCGTGTCCTGTGTCCTGCGTCTTGTGTTCTGTCCTTATCTACATCCCATCGCAGGACTCTAAGGACCGCCGAGTTACTCCTTATACTGCCAAACTTTACAAAACACTCCCCCAGATACAAATCAACTGAAAAACCTAAGGACTTGTGAGTTTCGGAGATTTTAGCTTGAGATTACAGGACGGGAGGTGTCATCACCTTTATGAAAGTTTCACCTCGTATTACTTTGCTGAAACCCATATCAAAATACTTATCCATTAGTAATTTGTAATAAGTAATAACCCTCGGAGTAATAATGCGCCAGCTATAGCGGGGCCCTATCGTTATTTTGCATAGAAGGAAATCGTTACGTATTTTTGGTTACCGATAACTTCACTCCGCTGGCGGCCATTATGTTTTGTTTGGCAACAGACGCGTAACGGACGCTTTCTTTAATGTGCTTGTCTTTGTTTGTAAATAACTTGGGTATTTACTCGTTACAATAAATAAAAATCGACAATGGTGAATTGCAGTATATTTGGTTGCAGCAGTAGGAGCGTCAAAGGTGTACATATTTAAAAGTAATTATAATGAGTAAGTCCCATTGTTTTGCTGCAAACTATAGCTCATTTAATGCTTATTAGTCAACGAATGTTTTTTTTACATGTTTTACATTATATAGCATGCGCATTATTACTTTCTATTTCATCATGACCATAATATATCCAAAATCATTTTTTTTATTTGAAATGTTTCACATCTTTTAGATAACTGTATTTGTACAAGCTGGACCATTCGATCTATGATGGAATATCATTTCATATGTTTTGAATCACTTACCAATTTTTTTTTTTTAGTTTAAGTTATCATTTTTATTTTTTAAATTATAAAATCTTTAGAAATCAGCAACCAGCACGTACAACTTTTGCTCAGAGAATTTTCTGGCTCCAAGAGTGTTCAATGTCCAAACTAGCCTTCTTTTTTAATTGTTTTTTTTTTCTTTTTCGTGCGTCTTAATAATTCTTTCTTGCTAACTACTATCGAATAACGAAAGGATTCATATTTAGGCCACATATTTTACGAAGAAGAAATGCGCTCTTCTACAGCTCAAAATTAAAGGAGCAATAGAGTCTTGATGGAAAAAGGGTTTTATTTACTTTTTTTTTATATTTGCAATTATTTGTACTTTGCTTTTGTTAAATGCAAGGTTTTGTCGAATTTATTTATCTATAGGCTGTATTCAGTTGACCTCAACATTTTTCACCGTATATAACAGTAATAAAAATAAAAGCAGAATCAGAATAAACAAAATAATTTTAGAAATATTACATTAACAAATAATAAAATTAAAAAAAACGGTCGTAAACGTTGGACACAAAAAAACAGAAGGAGCTAAATACCACCATTAAATAACTTAGCCTGCTTTATCGTCCCTGCAATGAATCAAAAAGTCACTCTTCGTGTATTATTATCGTTTAGAAGCATAGCTACTCGTAGGTTATTTGTCGCAGCAATCCGAGTGAGTTTGTATTCAAGGTCCTATCTTGGTCTATCGAACATTGGACAGTATATTAGAAGATGTTCTACAGTCTGCTCAGTGATGTCATCACATGGGCTGCAACTATCGTCTCGCAGCTCAAAGCGATGCAGATAATGCCTCATGCATCCATGCCCCGAGAGTTCCTGAGTTAGTTCATATGAAGACGTTTCATGCTTCCAAAATGTTTTGATCCACTTGATCTTGAAAACTTGATCCACTAATTAGCAGTTTATTCTTCATCTTTTTTTTTTTTTTTTTTTTTGGACCACAACAGGCCAGGAGGCCTAATTACAGTGGTGAATTACATTACAGAACAACCAGGCTTGAGAAAAATCACATTTAAATTTTTGTGTTCTCACCGGGAATCGAACCCGGAACCTTCCGTGCATGAGTCAAGCGTCTTGACCACTACACCACGGAGGCCGCCGTACCAAAGTATCATGAGATAAGGGTTATAAAGTAACGTAATGGGTCAGAAATCTTTGGCAGTGGTTTGCAATACCAGATGCAGCAATACTCATCAGATTAATCCAGGATCAAGAGGAGTTTAGAGTGATGGTATTCAAGCTCCAATGGGGATAGCGCGAAAAGAAGTAAATAATAATTCTTTGTTTTCAATTCCGAGTTTCAGGCACATTTCAAAAGCTTCAGTTATCTTTGTACTAGCTTGGATCGGAGTCAAGCTTTGAAAGCCATATAGATGTACTGAAACATCGCACAATTTACAAAGGCAGATTGAGGTTGAAGTCTCTATAACTAAAGAGGTCACGCATTTTGAAAAGGCAGTCCTTGCCTTCTCTATCCTAACTTTCATCTCCTGAGAATGATCCCACTGATCATTGAGCCAGCATTCTAAATATTTGTATTGCTTCACTCTTTTTATTTCCTTCATTCTTATTTTCATAGGCATATTTGTCACATGTTCAATTCGGGACATACACACACAAGTATTTAGTTGTTATCGAATATTTTATATCAAACGAACACGTTTTTTCACGCAGGTACGAGTAATATCATATCGCACCTTTAGGACGAAAACAAATTAACTCATAAAAAGCTTAAAATGAGTTAAGATCATAAAACGGCTTCAATGAACACAATCCATCTTTCTGCATTTTAAAAAACGCAATATTCGGGTGAGAATAGGATGAAACCGTTACATGAGTCTCTTTATTACTCAGAGAATTTAGATTCCGTGTCAGTATGGAAGCGACGTAATTAATGTTGTGTTCACATTACTGTGTGAAGGACGCAACGCAGACAAATATATAGTTACCGAAAGCCGGTCGAGTCGTTTTCGTTTTTCTAAAACAAATGGCATGTTTCCTTTTTTTTTTAAAAATTAAAATGACTAATTTTGCTTTGTGATTGTTTCGTTCCGACTTACCGATAATCTTAGTGACTTATTTAAGTAAATGTAGTTTTATTATTTAAATTATCGATAATCTGAGTGACTTATTTACGTTTATGTCTTTTCGTGAATAAATAAAAACATGTGTTTGGTAACCTGATCTGACCTAATATAAATTATGTCATTTTCTTAATTATCAAAGTGCTTTTTTGTTTACTTTTAATCTAATAATGACTCATTTAATAAACGACTTGTTTAAAGTTAAAATAATTAAGTTTTATTACGTTTTTTTTTAAGATTTCTAGCTGAAAGCCTTTGGTATAATTTTTAATTCAAAATTTGGTGCTTACTTCGAAAAATGGTATATTTTATAAATACTGATTTGTTTTTGTTTTTTATATAACTAATGTGCATGTGTTAACCAGCAAAAAACACATCAAAGGCCAAAACAAATATTTTTCTCTGATCTCTTATTTTTTATTATTGTATTTTACGTCTTTGATAAAAGTCTCGACTTAATTCGCCAAAACAGAATACTCATTCAAAGAAAATATTTTTTGTGTTTCTTTTGTGAGTTAATATGTGTACATGATTTTTGAGCAGAAATAACATTAGCTTTATGGACACGCGTAGATACAAAATAAATGTAATTCTACCGAACGTAATGCGAAAAGATTGATATTTGATTTAAGTTATTTATTGACAACTCTTGATGGAATTCCATTATTATGATGAAATAACTTTTATTTATATATAAGTTACTAATTAAAAATCTTTTTTATTTTACCTATTAGCGCTTTCACCCTGTAATGGGCATCCTTTACAGTGTAAGGATAATTAATAGAAAACTAAATATTATTCTAAGTGTACGTACTACATTTAAAAAATAAGTTGAAAGAGATACTAGTTGCGAATTATGTAGGTGTGCATGGGCCAAGTATTGTCACAATTTCTAAATCTTTTCACCCACAACCACTGTTCACTTCCCACATCAGTATCCTTTGATCACCCGCCACATTGAGACCTCGTGTCGTACATCGCGTGTTTATTTCGTTGAACGTGTGTGCCGCATTACAAAACTATGTTTCCACCAACCACCAGTGTTGAGCTCCGCATCAGGGCTTGCCCTCGTGTTATTGCCGCTGGCAGGTGTCACGTTGGATTCGACATGCCCATCAAGAACGAAGATAAAGTTAGTGGCATCCTTTCCTAATCCATTTCATTTGTTGGGGGACCGATTGACACTGCAAACCGCATATCGAGGATGCTCACTTATTTTCATTAAATTTAATTACAATCCACTCCTCTCTATAATATCGTAGAAGCCCTAGGGCTTCGCTCTTCGCTATTTCACGCCTTGCATCCGCGTGGAAATTCGTTTTCCCACCAGATACAATTCGTAATATTCCAATTAAACAAAGTGGGACAAATTATTGAAAACATGTGATGGCGGTAGATATTTGTTTAATATAACATTCTTTGATACGGAAAAAAACATTGTTACCTTAGAATAAAAACAAAAAATAATTTATTAAATAACTGATGATAAATTGTTTATCAATACGAATTTGAAGTTGAAGGAGAACCAAAACTCAAGTTTGAACCGCTCTACCACAACTCGATTCCCATTTTCTATGAGTGAGTTATTTACAACTCGTTGAAAATGGCCCGTCAAATCGAAATATTTGGGTAAGTCATGAAAAAACAAATACTTTTTTTTGAAATTATTTAATTAAGATGTAATTGAACGTAGTTATGCAGAAAGCAGCCAGCCAGAAGAGTGAAACTGAGATAATAGCGTCTTTGAAAGAGTGAGTCCAATTTTAATGATTTTTAAAGTGCCGTAAGATTTTTATAGTGCTGTGGGTGTTTTCTGCAAATTGAGAAATGCCGTTTTTATGATCGACACTATTTTCAGAAAGTGTTTTAATAAAAAAGAAATATTAGCGTTCTTATAATTTACCCAAATATTTCAATTTTGGTGACCATTTTCAACGAGTTGTAAATAACTCACTATTAGAGAATGGTAATCAAGTTGGAGTGTGGTTTGATTATTACAGCTTTTTGTAAGACTGTTTTAGCAGAACGTAGAATAGACCTTTTAGCACCCGATAACACTCATTTTTTCAAATTGTGGACTGGCTGCTTTCTGTACCACTTTTTTGCATTTTTAAAGTAATGACGATCTATGAAATACTGTCCAATAGGAAAAAAAATTGACAATTAATTAAATCATAAAAAATATTTTTTTATTTGTAATTTTGTATTTCCGCAAAAACGGTCACTCCATTGGCCACGCCCCTAACACTTCACCACTTATGTTTATTTGTTCCTGGCTATTGAAATTTGTTTACATTATCACGATTTTTAACGTCACAACACGTATTTTTATAGCAACTTATTTTTATTAAATTTATTTGTAACATTTATGTATGAAAACATTTCTCAACAATATCCATATTGATATTTTTATTTATTTATTTGCATGCATAAGTTTATTGTACGTTATTTTAGACATAAGTCTCAACTCCATGAGACTAAACGTCCTGTGTTGAGATGGGAAAAATTTTAATAGCACAATTCATAATTCTAGATCCATTTTATATATTTTTATCGGTATTTGTGGTTTGTGATATTTCCCTATTGTTGAATGTTTCTCTTGGTAAGCGCCGTGGTGAATTTGGTTGGACAGCCCCAGCTATGAAACTCAGATAAAAATCCAAGAAAGATTTTTTTCTCACTTGGTCTGGGTACCGTGGTGAATCTAGCATAAATTCCTTACAAACCCTCTCTTTTCCTTGAGAGCTTAATACGCTCTTCCAAAATATTCAACACTCACGGGCCGATAAAGGAGAGATTGGGTATGACATAATTCGTGGCAATCGTGCTCTGGGAAAACCTCGTACGCACGTTTCGCAGAGATTGAAGGACGCCGGAATATTATTCTCAATAACGATTTCTGTAAAATTGTGAGTACTTAATAAATATTGTGTCGTGTAACACACAAATTTGGTGAAATCTGTGGTCTAATTCAGAAAAATTAAAACATGTCCTATTTTTTTATAAATATGAACAACCAAGATTTGCAAGTGCTTTTAAAATCTGCGCGCACGTCCCTAACCTGTGAAAGAAATAACCATTTGCTTTTATTTAATTAGAGACATTTTGGACATGGACACTCTCAGAAATGTGTATTTTGCTCCGTTTCAATCCACTGCAACCTATAAAATAATTAGCTAGGGCAGTTGTGTGGCATGTATCTTAAAGTCTCTCATAATTTTAAAGAAATTATTATAGATAATAATGTTCCGGCGCCCTCCAATAAGGAGAGATCTCTGCGAAACTTTCGTACGAGGTTTTCCCAGAGCACGAATTATGTCATACATAATCTCTTCTTTATCAGCCCGTAAATGCTCAATATTTTGGAAGAGCGTATTAAGCTCTCAATGACAAAAACTGTTTTCAAGAGAGGAATTAATTAAGCATTACTAATACCCATTCTATATTACGCTGATGTTTCCATGACTGATTTCAGCTGTGAGCAACTCGATAAACTTAAACGACTTCAGAATACATGCATTAGGTATATTTTTGGTCTTAGGAAATATGACCGCATTTCTGACTATCGTAGGCAACTGAAATGGCCCAAAATTAGACAGTGGGAGGATATCACTCCCTCTTAATTTTGTTTGATGTACTTCATAGTCCTAACGCTCCTTTATACCTGCATGAAAAATTTCAGTGCTTATCAGTTCACGGTTAATCTCTTCGTTCTAATTCTCAAGGCACTCTCTTAATACCCATCCACATTTTTTTTTCTTCTCTTAACTCATATAATGTCCATGCGGCTCGACTGTGGAATCACCTCCCATCCACCATCAAAGATGTTACTACAGTATCTCTGTTTAAATCATGTCTGAAGAAACGTTTCCTTTCTCTTCCTTAATCTCTCCTCCTTTTCTCTTTCTTTCTTTTTCCCATTGAGTTTTAGTATTGATTTAGGGTAATTTACATACAAATACATTTATTTCTATTCTTATGTATTTTTAGTTATTTTTATCTTTGTTTTCTATTGAATATGTTTTAACTTGAATAAAAAAATAAAAGTTTTTTATTTTATTTTATGGAAGAAACATCCATTTGGCAATAAGCCAACCAATTTACAATTAAAATTATGAACGAAAAATTAAATAAATAAGTTGAGGACTGAATTTTTTTAAGTGGGAGGGATCTCAATGCGAAACTCCTTGAAGATTTTCCGAATGTTTGAGTTAGCTGTTTACCATATTGATGAGCCATATATTTAAATTAAACTGTCATTATGTTTCGGATCCTACAAAATATTTGTGGTGATATACTCGTTTGTCTGTGTAAACTAATTACTCATCGTGACTCAACATAGGACTTTGAGTCCCATGGAGTTGGAACTTATGCCTCAAAAATATGTAAAAACAAATAAAAAAAATCCTCACGTCTTTACGTCAAAAGCGCTTCTAATTCACCAGTACACAGCTCCGTACAAAACTCTAGAGATGTGAAATACGATGAATGCTCTGGGCCGCTTCCCACTTCCCACGCAGGGAGTACTGCGAGTTGCCGGTCCCACCATTTACTATCAACTTCAACTTCGTCCTCTTATCGGGGACTTAAAACTTCCACATTTCCACGCTAGAGGCGCGAGTAAACAAGTGTCAATTTCCACAAAGTATTTCCTTCTGAAAAGTCTCGGAAAATAGCGAAATGATATCCGGCCGAGAGAACATCTCGAACTTCTTTCCACAAACTAATTTCAGAACTAGGTTTTTATCTGAGGGAACATTCTTAAAGTTTCGTTGTCTCTTCTTCGCTTTTAAGAGCCCCAAAACATGTTTTATTCATACTAGTAGCTCTTCTGTAAAAGTAAGCTTTATTTCGCTTTTGCTAAATAAATATTTATTCACATACGATACATGTACACAGCGTGAACTTCAAAGGTGTCGGGCATAGAATTATAAAAGTCCAGAAACCGCGTACGCGCATCAACGCATAAACTACTCATAGATGAGTAGTTTTAAGTTTTGGCCATTATTTATTCTGTAGACGTCGCTAGTACGCAATTACCGATTTAAATTCAATTTCACTGTGTAGCGTCGTTTGTAAGTGTCAAAATACTGCTAGGATTAAAAGGGAATATGGTGGTTCACATTTCATGTGTAAGTAGCGAATTCACAAATATATAATATTATTTAAGAATTCAAATATTTTACCGGCTGTCAGATTGTGAAATAAAACAAGGTAGACATTTTGTTAGTATTTTATTTATTTTATTTTATTTAATTTTACAATACGCCCAAGGGGCATTTACAAAAAATATACAGTTAAGTACAAACATAGTGCGTAAAAATTAAAAAGATAAACAATGCTTTTTTGTATACATTTAGAAACAATAAGAAGCATACTGCCATGCAAAATAAAAAGTGAAACTTTACATAGTAAAAAAGAAAAAAATAATTCTATATGGATATAATAAAAGTAATTGAATTAAAAAGCAAATTGTAAATAATTTCTAAAGAATTCAAACAAAAAAATATATACATTTTCATATACTTATAAGTATAAAAAAAATGGGATCAACAAATTATTGTTAAAAACAAATAATGAAAGTATTGCCAGGGTATTCAATTTGTTTACCTGGCTTTCTATTAATAAACCTTAGTATTAAAGGGTATTAATTACCATAATTACCAAATGATTTTTTTTACATTTGCCTAATAAAAGTACCTGTTTTTAAAACATTGTACAAAATTATCTTCTATTTGTGTTATGATATAATATTATTCGCGGTCAGGTAATATTACGCGGCCACATCACGCATGCGCGCAGGCGGGATGTCAGACTTTTGGACACAGTGCAATATATATGTTATTCTTATTTAAAATAATAAAATCAATAATTGACAGCCCTGCTTTACTTGAACTAATTCAAATTCGAATACCTGGTAGGTGCACTAGAAGTAGAGAATTATTTTATTGTAACAATTCTCGCACCAACTTCAAAATGCATTCACTTATATCCAGAATATATAGGTATGGAAATAAGTTCGAAAAAATATTTGATATTTTTAATACAAACTCTGTAAATGCATTAAAATGTAATCTCCCCCTTTTTTTTAGAAAAGAAATTAATTTATTTAAAAATTTATTATTAAATTTATCTTCGTTTTTTTTTGGATACTTATTTTAGTTTATTTCTTTATATATAAAGTTTACATTTGTGGATTTATTGCCAAATTCCAACTTCTTCCAAACTACTGATAAAATAAAGGGGTTATTAAGATTATTTAAGCTTTCACATTGATCCAAAAAAGTATTATTTATAAAATCTGAGTGTAGCATTATTTTTCTTTTTCATTATAACCTAGCTCACTAGTCACTTTATGTTTATAATAAATTATTCTCAATTTTAATTTGCTTTATTTATATTTAGAACATAAGGTTTTCTCATTTCAATTTGTCATTTTTTATTGGTATGTTTTTTTTACTTTTTTGCAGTTTAAAAAAAAATTTACTCATTTGTTTAGTTTTAATTATTTAGTTGAATTAAATAGTTATATTCAATATTATATATTACATAATGAATTGTTCACTGCTGTGATTATTTCTGTAAAACATTTTATTGTAAAAGGTTCTTTGAACCGTTGATATATAAATAAATAAATATGCAAACATGATTCTACGCGCCTTCTGGTATATTATAATTCTGTGATGTTGGGATATGATCATCCATCAATCAAATGCAGATTTTATATAATATTTGCGTCTTTAAAATACTCAATGGTTTATGTGATGTCCCAACTATTTTTCTTTTTCCTTAACCTGGTGTTGAGTCTTCTCCCTTGTCGGCGATCAGCTCGCGCTATCGGGGAAACTGATGGTCAGGAAATCTCCATGCACACAATTGTCTGGATTCTGGAGGCGGTGCGGCGGATGATGAAGAATAGCGATGGATAATAAAATGTTTCCGGCGTTGTGCGAGTTAAAACGTTACGTTATATTAACTTTCACGGCGAAATAGCGAATAAATACTTTTCAACAATTAGAAAAGCGTGCGAACATAACTTGTTGAAAAATCGAAGAGTGGCGCGGAAGAAAAAGCAGTGTTGCCAACCAACAAAATGTCCCGTCAGGCGTGGCAACCTCACAAAATCAAAATTAGCCAGTATCTACTTACATGCGATTCTTCTGGCTAAAATACATTGAAACAAATTATCGGCTCAACCAAATACTATTTGCACTACTCAATGAATGATTAAAATGAGTCTACCTATACTACTGAGACCATCTTGTACTATTTGTGCTACTGAAAATATGACACAAACGTGCATACTTATTTTACTAAAACCAAATATAAATAATCACAATGTTGTTTATTTATGTTTTGAGTAGTCATAGACGTGTACTGTTAATACAATTGATGCAGGCATGTACAAAAGATCTTCGCATATAAATAACAAAATGAACAAAAATGCAGTTATACTTTTATTTTTTCATTTATTTATTTTGCAGAAACAAACAGTTGACAATGAAATAATAATATAAAAAAAGATACTGTTTAAGGACAGGCCAGCGAAGTTTTCAAATAAAAATAATACATTTTAAATCGTGGTACAACAAAATGGTGTGTTTATGTGTATTTGTATGAGAGTAAGTGTATAGGTGTATTTGTGTGTATGTGGGAGTAAGTGTTCAGGTGTGTGTTTGGAGAGGGTCAAAGAGTCTACTTCATTATTTAATCATTTATATAAATAGCATAATTCAGATATAGGGCGTCTATTTTCAAGGGTAAAAAATCTAGTTTGTTTGGCAGATTGACTCTAAGTGCAAAGCGTTTTATTGTTTTTATAATGTAGGTATTTTAAAAATTTTCGTTGAACATTTTCAATCCTTTCAATGTTTATTATGTATTGTGGGCCTTATGTCCGCCCATCAAAGAAATATGTTTTAAATGGTTTTTGTTCGTAAATATATAAAAATAAATAAATAAAATTTGTAGGTTTTTATGTTACATAACTATGTTCTCAAATTAATATATCAATGTGTATTAAATAACGTATTTGACTATACATTCCTCTATTAATCTTTAATACCCTTCGAGAGGTTGATCCAGCAATTTCCACGAGGGTTTGGAAACACTCAAAATATTGTTGATTATCAAAGTCGAATATAAATTGGAAAATGTAGATAATGCGCCGTCATCTCCAAAATTACAAGCCGGCTCGATAGATCATTGTGAAAACTTGATCACAATTCTTCCAGTCATTCCCAAATATTAAGTTATCATGTGAAATAGAGGAGCTGTCATCATTAGGATCATAAAATTTGCTCCGTGAAGCGCACCTAACCATTAAAGATGCGTACCCACTCACGCTAATTATGAAACTCGATTTCCATTAACAATATCGTATTTAAGAACCACCAGAACCCAGCCTAGTAAAAAAAAATTGCACGTATTCAAAATTATGTTTTTTGGGTATGTTCTGTTTCCTAAGACTAAGGAAGTTCGGTGTTTTTTTTGTTGTTAAACGACTTTCAAACCAAGTAAAATATATAATATATACATATTTATGTATCCTATTATCATCGCTATAAATTTTCTAAAATTTGTAATTTTGAAATTACTCCACCCGCGACGGCACGAGTTGCTATCGGTGAGTTGTGCTGACATTTTAAAGTAGAACCCCGTAACTGTCAAAATACCCTAAACGTTTAAGGAAAATAAGCTACCTGGAAACCGAAAATCTAAATCAACACATAACGCCATAATATATTGGTTATTTATTGTTCACATGTACCTACCTGTGACGTTTTAAAGTATTTTTTTAGTTAAAATCATTTTTTTACGCGTTTTCGAGAAACTTCGCCTTACAATTAAATGCTCTGGTTTTTAAAGGTATACGAAAACACTTTTTGTATACAATTTCCCGTAGCACTGAACTTCCTCGTTTATACGTTTCCGGTTAGATATCTATTTCTCTATGTTGAGATTAATTTAATAAAACCTCAAGTGCGTTGTGGTTACGCAGCTTAACAGAAAGCAAAATAAAAAGGTGTAAGCTTTCTTCCCAAAGTGTCAATTCATGCCAACTGACATCGGAATCCGTTCTGTTCCAAATTCAAACATTCGAAATAAGACCAAATTTAATGACGCGGAATTGGCGACGAGTGACTAAGGAACAAAACGCCATCCGTCTCTCTCTCCCACACCAGTTACAGAGGGCGGGGAAATGGCACAAAACGAAACGAAACAAAAGACGTCAATCATGGCGACACTTTGACAACCACTGGTTTTATTGAATGCCACATTTGGAAACCACTTCTCAGTGTTTAACAGAATTTTTAACACTGCAAATAAAACTCAATAAATATTTCTGCCTAATACTGTATTTTTCGGACCATAAAACGCACTTTTTTACCCTGAAAATTCACCCAAAAATTGGGGTGTGTCTTATAATCCATGCGACTTATCGTCCGCAAAATATGGTTAGTATAGTTTTAAAAAATTAAGCCCAGTAACGGGCTTGTGTAAGCCTTAAAAGATTGGCATTAATGAGTATATATTATATAATAACGCTTAATCTAAACAATCTTAAAATCTATTTACATTTACAAAGGTATAATTATGGCATAATCTAGGCGGACATAGCAAATGTGTCATCGCGAGTAAGGAGTGACAACACCGCCTAATTTTTGAATGCTTGTCTTTGCTGTAGGAACACATCGACAGTACCGTTTGATGAGATTTCGTTCACTGTTCTGAGGATCCTTGGCAGAGGGGAAAAGAATCCGATGTTGGTTTTATAATTTCCCACAGCAAAGACAGTATTGGTACGCAAGTTACGGTGAGGTAGATAAAGGTTAATCTGAGCAAGAATATCCATGAGCATCCATACAGTTAGATGTTAATTTGTGCAAGGATATCAAACCAGCCAAAATCCTTCTGAATTCTAAACTGAAGATATGAAAGTACTCAAGACAATCATAATAGTTAATGAGGAATTCCAGCCCAACCCGGAATTAAATTTTTAAAATGTTTTCGTGTACACGTGAATATTTTTAAAAATTTGGAGTAGGATGAAATATCTTAAAAACGCACGCAAAAATAAATAAAAAATGTTAGAAATAGTATCCATTTTAAAATCGTAAATAATGACATCACTCCTTATATCCACGTGTAGTATTTCCGATTTCCGCTTTAAAGCCCCCGCACCTTGTAAGGAACGTTTTGACCATAGAAAAAAAAGAGTATAATTTGTGATTTTGACATTTCAACCAGAGATTATGTCAACTTTCTAGGTTTTTCTAAATCAAAACGTTCGTAAAAACAACCATAACATAGAAATAAGCAAATTACGATCAACTAAATAAAGTAGTCAAAGCAATATTCCATAGATTCTTGTCAGTTTTGTTATTGGCTGGAGAAATACAACTTACCGCGGTCAGTGAAAGTAAGAACGCCAACCGTTTCATGACATCACTACTGAAAAGTGACAAACTGAATACAGTCATTTGGCGCGGTATTTGATAAATGTAACTTTAAAAAATCATATCTTTGTAAATAACCCACAAAAAAAATTAAAATATTTTTGCTTAGTTAAATAGTACGCTAATAGAAAAAAAAATAGAAAACAGTGGAATTCCTCATTATGAAAGTATTTGATCCAATTCTAAATATTAACGATTTTAAAAATTTACGTGGCATCGATTTAATCCGCGTTATATGAATATTATAATTAGGACAAAAAAACAAACAAACCATCACGCCGTTTCTCCGTAGGGATAGGCAGAGAGAATAGAATGCCGTATAACTCTACCTTGGCATACAGACCTCGTTTCCTCTACATTCACACATCTTCTCATGTACGCATGTATTTGTGGTTGAGCGAGATTTGTACCTTGAACCCCTTATTTGTGAGTCCGCGACATTACCACAAGACCGTGACTCGGCTTAAAATTTATTTGATATCTGGTTTTTACTGGAGTATTTTCTGTCCCTAGCATCTGTACCATAAGACTATTAATCGTAACTTTATTTAACAAATGATCGAAATACTCTTCAAATTCAAACAAAAGCACTTCCGTCTTTGACGACTAATTATTTATTTAATTACCGGGCTGTTTCGGAGCTACACGCGCTATTTAATCGAGGCATGATTCCCCCTTACACCTTACCTCCACAAACACAAAATACTACTTAACAAGCCTTTATTTATTATTTACCTCCATATTTGTATAGGAATTGAGACACTGTTGAAATTAAATAAAATTCAATTGAATTCAATTCAATTCAATTTATTTATTTTAAATATAACATATACATTTAAAAAATACATTCTATACGTACATTTTATAAAAAAAAAAAGAAATACACGAAAGAGACTCATGTCAAAGTACTAGAAGAATCTTGCTCCGGAAAACCCCTTCGGATACATGGAACAGATCTATATCCAGAGCGACGTTGTTCAGCATAGCGGTAACCCTTCCAACAGGCATAACCAAAGGCAGATTGGTCCTGAATATCGGAATATGAAACAATCTATGCTGACGCTGTCTTGGGTAATTATCAGGAACATACAAACCAATGCTCATCATAATTTCAGAATTATCGATCATACCGCGCAACAATCGATAAAAATGTGAAGTCAAATACGCATTTCTTCTAGTCTCTAAACTGTTGTAGACAAGCATGCCCTGGAGAAACTCGGTCGGGTAGAGCCGAGGATAATACCCGCACTCTCTCATGTAGAGATATCTAAGAAACTTCTTTTGAATTTTCTCTATCATAAGAGAGTACTTCAGTTCATGTGGCCCCCAAATCACCGAGCCACTCTCGAGTCTACTTCGCGCCAAGGAGTTGTACAGAGTTCTAAGTACGCGGGTATTTTCAAAAACCCTGGCAGTACGTAGAACGTATCCTAACATCTTCATTGTATTACCACTGATTGTCTCTATGTGTTCATAAAATGTCAGGGTGCTCACAAATCTAACGCCCAGATCCTTAATATTCGATGAGATGTGACTCACTACGACCTTACTGACAATTCGAACCCCATAATGCTAATGTTTAAAAAAATAAACAGTAGTTTGTAAAAGTATCCTAACTTTCGTATTGAATTAGAGTAAATATACCATACATTATGAAATACCAACTCATAATACATAACCTCACTTTTTAACATTTACACAAGCACTCAGGCAATATTAGAATGTTGGAATAAGGCATGGCCGTTATATAAAAAATAATGACGTCATTTATAAATCCGAGCGCTTCGGTACATTATCAAATAAGGGAAAAGTAAGTATGTTCAATGTACATACCTACGAAGGTACCTACTTGAGTGAATTTATAGGTACTTTAACCAAATTTGCATAACTGAATTGAATAATTTTATACCTAATAACTACGAACACATTCCCGTGTCCGGGCGGAATCAAAAAGTCGCACCAGACCAATAAGGAATTTCAGTGAATTAAAAAAATACAAATATTTGTTGTTGGTAGGAAAATGAATTCCCACGCGGACGCGGGGCGAGAAATAGCGGGGGGCGAAGCCCCAGGCCTTCTACGATATTATTTTTTGCAAGTGATATGATACGGAGTGGCTTAATACAGGTACGCTTTTTTTTAATTTTTTTACATTCTATTTAGTTTTTATATAGAAAACTATAATTGGCCTAAAATTTTGGTTTATTTGTATATACTGTATTTTTTGTTGTAATGGCTGTTGTTTTCTTTAAATAAATAAATAAAATAAAAAATAAATTATTTAGCGGAGTGGACTGTATTTTAATTTTAATGAAATAAGTTAATATCTTCGATATCCGGTAAGCAGTGTCAAACGGTCTCAACCCCAACGAATGAGATGGATTAGGAATGGATGCCACTAACTTGTTTTGTACTTGATGGAATTGCGGTGGTCTGACTGGTCAATTGCGAGCAGCACCAACACAAAGACAGGCCCCCGATCTGGAGCTGAACACTGGTGGCTGGTGGAAACAAAATCCATGATTCGGCACACGTTCAACTAAATAAACGCGCGATCCACTACATGAGGTCTTATTGTGGCGGATACTAAGGTGGGAGTGAGCAGTGGTTGTGGGTAAAAAAAGGATGTTGAAGTTGTGACAATAAACAGTTACAATGCATACCCACATAATTTGCAACCAGTTGTACTATCAAATAAAGCCGAATTTTTTAATTAAAAAATTTTCGCCATGATTTTTTTAAATGTTACAATATTTCAATTACTCCGCCTGTGACGTCACAAGTTCTCCTCGGTGAGCTCTACTGATTGGTGAATTGGCTTTCCGTGAGCCGGGAATCTATTACAATGCAATATCATTGGTTGATTTGGAAGAACTTGTGACGTAGTTCAAAGTAGTTCATTTGAATTATTTTTTAAATAAATTTTTGAGATAATTTGCCGAACAATGAAATGTTTTTTTTTACGGCGTGTAAAAAAACATTTTTTATGTCCGATTTCCTGTCGCAACGTCACTTCGTCATTGATTTTTTTTGTAAAGACAGGGAAAACATTTTTTAGAAGTCTACGCATTAATTAATATATTTATTTATACAGACAAAATTTTCAAAAGATATAAAAAATATTATTAACAACAAAAGAGTATGAACAAAAAATTATATGTTATATTATTTTTGTAAAATGAATGTAATAATCCGTAAAGGTTAGTAAATAAATTTCCAAATTCAAAACTTCAAGCACGATGTTGATATCCTTGTCATAAAATTCTATGTATTTATAAAAAGAACAGCAAGGGTTGAGAATTTAGAATTATGAAATAGTAATCTAAATAAATTATTTTTGTCTGAAGGACCTTTTCACAATGCTTTGTCTAGAAGATGTCGCGAAAGCGATTAAACCGGTCACTGGGTATTCCAAATTTGTGGATTTAAATCTCAATCGTCTTTTATTTCTATACTTATAGTAAGTAACCGTTTTTTCTCTTCTAGGTATTTTGATACTTGTATTTTATAATCCCAGTTAGGTGACTTGATTTTTATTATTAATTATTGTTTATAATGGGAAAAATATTAATAAATAAATTAAATTTCCATACTGATAATTTTGTTGCTATTTATTTCGCTTAGTTTTCTATTTTTAAACTAGCTTTGGTTTTATTTTTATTTTACGTTATTATTTTTTTTCAAAAGTACTTTATTTGAAAATTCTTTTTTCTATTACTCTGAGCATGTTTTTATATTTCAAATTTATTTTTTATTACTTTTAGAATCATACAAAACCATTCATACTACATATATTAAAATAAAAAATAAACGGGAAAGACGGGAGTGTTGTCAAGTTACGGAAGGTGTTGACCTCGCTCTTTCATGACATTGGTCGTAGGGAGTCAGAAAAGTTATGCATGCCACGGATTGGAGAACCTTACTGGATGTCAAAAATAAAATATAAAAAATAAATAATAATTTTAAAAAAATATATTTATAGATGACAACCATGAAGTTTCGCATAAATAAATTGTCTATGTTTTTATGAATGTATGTATGTGTATGCGCATGGGTGTATGTACGTGTGTGTGTATGTACATGTGTATATATGTGTATATTTATATATACATGTGTGTATATATGTGTATGTCTGTATGTATATGAATCAAAATGTGTATCCGAATAAGTTTATATTTTGTTTGTCTGTGCTCTATATTAATTTGTTAAGTATTATAATATATTAAAATGTAATTGCCTAGCTTGGAACGGGGTATGTACCCTTGTTAGCTGGGCAAAGTGAATATGGAATTGTATTTTGATAAAGAGTGTGAATAAATAAATAAATAAATAAATAAAAAAACCTAATTAATACAAAATAACGGCTTTTTTTTAATTGGGAGATAAAACTTGCAAATATTAACATTAATATAAAAATTAAAAAAATTATTATGTTATGAATATTAAATGATGAGGGATGTGGGATCAGATAATGAGTTTAGAAGGAGAGAGAAAGAGGAACCAAGGAAAGAAAAAGGATAAAAATATATTACAAAATTTGAGTTTGTCCAAATGTTTGTAGACAAAAGACTGGATTTCACCCCCTCGGGAGTCATTAAGATTAACAAATTTACTTCACTTAAATCAACAAATGGAAGAATTTAAGAAATGTGGATGTTTAAACTAGGAAAAATGGTGAATCTTACACTGTGTGTAAAGTGGCCACTTAAACCAGCAATGACAGGTCATAAGCCCTGTAAATGCCTAGACTTTCATATTCCCTTCTTGAAGGTATTCTCCATCCTTGTTGTAATTTTTTAATAAAAATATATATTTGAGAAGAAAAAAAAAGTATTAAAAATTCTGGGAGTTCAGGATTCTGGGAATATATAATAATGTTTCAGGCGTTCTTTGAAGGTGGCTAGAGAAGATGCATTTTTATATGAAGAGGTAGCTTATTCCAAAGTCTAGCAGCTTGAGCAGAAAAGAAATAGCTGAAAAATGATGTGCCATGTCGAGGAATGGAAAGTGTTCTCTCCTGAGAAAATCGAACTGAAAGACCATGATCAGAAATGTAAATGAAATTCTCAGCAAGATATTTTGAAGCGCAAGGGTTGTGAAAAATATTATAAAGTAGTGAGAGAGATTGAAAGTTTATGCGCTGATAAAAATGATGCCTTTTGAGTTCGGAGCGAAAGGATGATACATGGTCTTTCTTTTTGAGATTGAAAATAAAGCGGATGCATTGATTCTGCAAACGCTCTAGACGACCTATGAGTTCCGTTAGCATAGCACAGAGAAGACAATAAAATAGATCTGGACAGATTTTTTTTGGTTGTGGTTGGAAGAAAATTCTGCAGTCTTTTCAGTGAATGGAGGGTGCGATAAAACTTATTTCTTACCTCAGTAATCTGTTCTTGCCACATTAAGTGTTGGTCCATAATAACGCCAAGATTTCAAACTGTTTTTTGTAAAAACAATCCCATTTTGGTCTATCACTTAAGTAGGAAAAGTTGAAAAATTTAGAAGGGAGATTTGTCTATGGCTACCAATTATAATCGCCTGAGATTTTTTCGGATTGATCAGTAAACCGTTATCTTTGGACCAACAAAAAATCGAATTTTAATCTGAGTTTAGCGTTTTAATAGCATTATCGATTTTCCAACATTTTGATGTATGGTCTACAGGTGTTTTAATAATCATACATTAGTTTATAAACACATACTGTATTACGAAACTGTTTTTAAAATATGTAAGTTAGTAAGTGCTTTAAAACGTGAGAAATTAATTTCCATCATAATTTGAATGATTTAGCTTTTACATCAATATATTTACAGGATTTGAATAATTTAAAATTTACAAATTAAGTTTGAAGGGATTTAGGCCAAGCTTAAGTATGTTTTTTTGGCATTCCCGAAAATTTTCCTTTAAAACACTTGCTAAGTTTTAATATTTGACGGCAAAATAGTTCAATTTAAAGTTTATCGCACAGCAGTATTTTTGTCTGTTAGCGCTTGAAATATACTCGTAAATTTGACAGCCTTAAAGTTAATTAGACAAGCCTCATCTCCATAACTTTCATTACTAAGAAAAGCGAATAAACTTTCCAATCGCGAAAGATACCTTTATTCGATCTCTCCATGCTCCATTGTAGTGATTTTCAACCTTCCCTCGACAAAGGGCTTGGTAAAATATTTTTTAATGTTAAATCTAAAACATGTTGTATGCAACTACCATGGGGAAGAGGAAACCAAAATGATATAAAGTTCATTGTAAAGCTTTAATTGTCTTCCTTATTACCTAAAAAACTGTTTAAAAAACTAAACAAAAGTTCTGAGGTTTGCACTTTTATTTTTAAAAGCCTATAAAAAATATGAGAGAGAAATAAGTCAACTTTGAAGTCGAAGTAAATTCCAACATAACTGTCAGTTTGGAAAACGAACGCCTAGATGCAAAAAAAAATGTGGCTAGATTCTGCCCTATTAACATATATGAGTATCTAGGTGTAAAATATGTTGCCACTCTAAAAAAATTCATTAATATCATATTTTTTCCATCTGTTTTACTATCCTTCTGAGTACGTATCGAGATATTAAAGGGGCCGGCCTTGTAATCGCTCGGTAGATATATACAGACGATCTTTAATCATACCATCTTAGAAATTGTCAAAAAACATATAAATATCATGTTCAAGAGAACATATTTTACTTGGATTGTGATTTATTGAAGTTAGTAATCGCTTTGAAGTAGGCACTTTTTATCAAAGAAGCCTATTTAAAATGAGAACTATTTTAAATGTTAATGAAGTAAGGAACTCGGACTAAATTTTTGGGGTCATTTATTTGTTGGACTCGGTCATATGAGGTCAAGATGACAAGTCGGTAGAGTGCTGAGGTAGATAGAGATAGTACATAAGTTAATTGTACCGTCTCTATATGTACAGATGAAGATAGCGTTTATAATCGAGGCCCAGGGACTGAAATTATACAATAAATTACTGGTCAAAACCATATAAAAACTCCGACAATTTTTACAAAAGATGTTAAAAATATTATCATAAACAATATAGTATGAATTAGTAAAGAAAAAATATTTTTGCTGAATTAATATTATAATTCGTAAGGGTTTTTAAATTGGTTTCAAATAAAAAACGTTCCCGATAAAATAGGTCCTGTAAGTTAGAGTATTTTGTGCACTGGTCTTAAGTGTATTACATGTGTCAGAAAATGGTACAAGATCTTATGCCAGATTCAATTAAATTAATATCGTGTCATGTAATACACAAATTGGGTAAAATATGTGGTCAAATTCAAAAAAAAATTAATGGGTCCTATTTTTCGATAAGTATGAATGCGCGCACACATCCCCTGATTGTGATACTGTTACCTGTCAACTTCAACTGTCAACGCGTATTTGTTGATGCTTGTGTCACTTTATTTATCCTCGGTCTGACTTGTTTCACTACATTTTATCAGCATCTCAACCAAAATAAATAAAATTCCATCTCTAAGAATTTCTGTCTTAGATATGTCTATCTATTTAAAATATTATATTCTGGTTTGTTAGTGAAAATTATTGATGGAATTCATTGTAATTTTTCATAGAAAAAAAAGTCTATCTATTTAAAAATCAATATGCAATTATATTTCTTTTGTCTTGTTAGGTCACTCCAACGTTGACTATCACTCTGGAGCATGCATCTCTGTCCTAGAGTGCTATTCTAGGCCTCTATTTTCGGCAGAAAAAAATTGTCATAAGATCCTGTCCGTGCGTATTCACACGAGGACAATGCGGCCGCACGCGGTGGGAAGGGTAGTCATTGTTGGCCTGCCTGTCTATCTTCGTGACAATGCCTCGGAACAATGTTTTGTCTTACAAATTGCTGTATACACGTGGACGTCCACGTCTAAACGGCTTTTTAATCATTCGAACGCACTGCAGCTGTTGTGCTCAGTGTCCCGGTAACATTAATTTTACAGACAATCTTATAGTTGTTTTATAGCTACTACTACTACCAGCACGCCATTTCCCCCTAGGGGTATGCAGAGAGGATGGACCCCTACACACGTCTATCCTTGCATACATTCCTAGCTTCTTTCACATTCATAAATCATGTCATATTTGCCCTTCGTTCTGCCTGTTTTTGACATGACACGTCTTTCTTGGTCATCTTCGTCCCACGTTACCGTTCATTCTTTCGTCATCCATTCGTTCTATATCTATATATATATATATAGACCAACTAGACTCTTTGATATTTTCTATATTCGTAATATTAAAACTTATCATCGGAAACATTCTACAATCCCTCGTATATGTGAAGCATTTAACAAGAATTTTAATAGTCTTGATATATTAAACACTCCATGTAATAGAATAGGTATAGAAGATAACTAATAGGCTTGATTCAGAATAACAGAGAATAGACGTTTTGTCTCTTTTCTTGCTCCTAATCATTCAATCAAGTGCAATTTTCCACTCCTACTTTCCTCCAATCATCCTTTACCACTCCTTATGGATTTCCTTGCCACTTTCTCCTTGTGTGTCCATAAATTTTTCATTTTAATATAAGCCATTGACAGGTCATAAGCCCTGTAGATGCCTAGACTTCTATATTACCTTCTCTTAAATGTTCTTCATCTCTGTTGTAATATGTCAATATAAACAGCTCCCCAGGGAGTTGAATCCAGTCCTTGTCTACAGAAATTTTGACAAACTCAAAATATTGTTGATAAATTACCTGGTCCATGAAGTATAGAAATTGAAAAAATAATATTTTCAGGCGTCGCCTAGTATGTAGGTGAAATAATTCAATTAGATGAATCTCACCCGCATAAATAAAGGTTTCAGCTCTTAAACTTCACAAACATCAACAGATGAAAGAATTGAAGGAATATAGATGTTCAAATATAGACAAAATGGTGAATGTTACACAGTGTGTAAAGTGGCCACTTAAACCAGCCATTGGCAAGTCATAAGCCCTGTAGATGCCTAGAATTCTATATTACCTTCTCTTAAATGTTCTTCATCTCTGTTGTGATATGTTAATTTTAATATAAAGTATATTTATTATTTAAATAGTTTAAACTTTATACCGTCGTCGCTTTATTGCAGTATAATTTAGTGAATACATATTATTGGATGGCAGGCCCTACTATGTAAACATTTTTTATAGTTTTTCTTCATATTAATTTAAGCTGTAAATCTGTTTGTATTCTAAATAAATAAAATAAAATAAAATATGCAAAAACCATCTCGAAGACTCTTTATTAATCTCGTCAATTATATCTGACTCAGATTTACACTCTCGTATGATTCCATCATTCGTAACCCTGTCATACATTAATATATTTATTTGTTTACGAACTTATTTGGTCCATTTAACAATGGTAAATACATTTCTTTATAATACTTGTATATAAAGGTACAATTGAAAGAAAATTCAATCTAAGAAAATTATAGCTAGGATTAAAAATTAATAATTATTACCATTATAATAATAAAAATAGGGAGATAGTTTTATTCCACTTGAATTTAAAAAAAATTAATAAATTTTTACCAGTGACCGGGTTTCGTCGTGACCGACATCGTCAGACTGGTGGGAGACTAAACAAATTTATATGTTATTTACAAGTGCAAGCAGGGGTTGTAAATCATGATTTTATAGAATTATGGAAATAAAAGAGTTTAAATTAAATTTATTTAAGTATGAATATAAGTATAACTGAATATTTACGTATTTTTTTGGTATAATTTAAAATGCAGCTCCACCAAGAAATGTCAGTAGAAAAACTCGATTTATTAAAAATTACTATTTTCGATGTCCCACACATTTGTCTAAGAGTTCACATTTCGACCGCGTTTACATATTTTCCTATCACAGCGCGAATTCACCAGTAGTACGGATGCATGTACTTGCGAGCCAACATGCTAGCAACATCGACGTCTTTAATGTGAGTCTTGTAAATTTTAAAAATCAATGTACACAAGTATGTTCCATATCAAATAGAAGTTAATATTCTATTTATATTGCATGATAATATTATGTACCTAGCTCCCTTAAATCGATAAGCTGTATTTCTTTCATAATTATTCTTATTTTGAAATAGAGCAATCTCTTAATCTGTCTTCATTGGAGAGACGTAGAACTGAGATGGACCTTATATGCATTTTCAAAATACTTATGGATTTCCTTGCCACTTTCTCCTTGTGTGTCCATAAATTTTTCATTTTAATATAAGCCATTGACAGGTCATAAGCCCTGTAGATGCCTAGACTTCTATATTACCTTCTCTTAAATGTTCTTCATCTCTGTTGTAATATGTCAATATAAACAGCTCCCCAGGGAGTTGAATCCAGTCCTTGTCTACAGAAATTTTGACAAACTCAAAATATTGTTGATAAATTACCTGGTCCATGAAGTATAGAAATTGAAAAAATAATATTTTCAGGCGTCGCCTAGTATGTAGGTGAAATAATTCAATTAGATGAATCTCACCCGCATAAATAAAGGTTTCAGCTCTTAAACTTCACAAACATCAACAGATGAAAGAATTGAAGGAATATAGATGTTCAAATATAGACAAAATGGTGAATGTTACACAGTGTGTAAAGTGGCCACTTAAACCAGCCATTGGCAAGTCATAAGCCCTGTAGATGCCTAGAATTCTATATTACCTTCTCTTAAATGTTCTTCATCTCTGTTGTGATATGTTAATTTTAATATAAAGTATATTTATTATTTAAATAGTTTAAACTTTATACCGTCGTCGCTTTATTGCAGTATAATTTAGTGAATACATATTATTGGATGGCAGGCCCTACTATGTAAACATTTTTTATAGTTTTTCTTCATATTAATTTAAGCTGTAAATCTGTTTGTATTCTAAATAAATAAAATAAAATAAAATATGCAAAAACCATCTCGAAGACTCTTTATTAATCTCGTCAATTATATCTGACTCAGATTTACACTCTCGTATGATTCCATCATTCGTAACCCTGTCATACATTAATATATTTATTTGTTTACGAACTTATTTGGTCCATTTAACAATGGTAAATACATTTCTTTATAATACTTGTATATAAAGGTACAATTGAAAGAAAATTCAATCTAAGAAAATTATAGCTAGGATTAAAAATTAATAATTATTACCATTATAATAATAAAAATAGGGAGATAGTTTTATTCCACTTGAATTTAAAAAAAATTAATAAATTTTTACCAGTGACCGGGTTTCGTCGTGACCGACATCGTCAGACTGGTGGGAGACTAAACAAATTTATATGTTATTTACAAGTGCAAGCAGGGGTTGTAAATCATGATTTTATAGAATTATGGAAATAAAAGAGTTTAAATTAAATTTATTTAAGTATGAATATAAGTATAACTGAATATTTACGTATTTTTTTGGTATAATTTAAAATGCAGCTCCACCAAGAAATGTCAGTAGAAAAACTCGATTTATTAAAAATTACTATTTTCGATGTCCCACACATTTGTCTAAGAGTTCACATTTCGACCGCGTTTACATATTTTCCTATCACAGCGCGAATTCACCAGTAGTACGGATGCATGTACTTGCGAGCCAACATGCTAGCAACATCGACGTCTTTAATGTGAGTCTTGTAAATTTTAAAAATCAATGTACACAAGTATGTTCCATATCAAATAGAAGTTAATATTCTATTTATATTGCATGATAATATTATGTACCTAGCTCCCTTAAATCGATAAGCTGTATTTCTTTCATAATTATTCTTATTTTGAAATAGAGCAATCTCTTAATCTGTCTTCATTGGAGAGACGTAGAACTGAGATGGACCTTATATGCATTTTCAAAATACTTAATGCTATAAGTGATGTCCCATCTCTGTTGCGATCAATTTCTTTTCATGTTCCCAACCGTGTCACCAGAAGTCAAAATCTGCTATTTATAAAATCTTCTAAGAGCAACTTTGGTTTTTATGCCCCAATGTCCAGAATGTGTAGATTGTCAATTCATCACACGACTTGGAATTTTTTGGGATAGATCTTCCGGCTTTTCGTAGATCTCTTCGCGACTAAACAGCGTGGGATGAAGTTGGATTGGCATGGTTTAGCTCAAAGTTTTTAGTCTTTCGTTTTTTTTAATATATTGTATACTATTATTGTTTTGCCCTTGTTTGTCTTTGCTAAATAGTTTTATGTTCTTTTTGTTCAGTTTCTTGCATTTATGTTTCTTCATGTGACTGTTGTAATTGGCTTAGGTCGTATATATATAATAAATAAATAAATAAATATGTTTGTATTTTAAATTTATTTCAACAGAGGGGAAACATTTTTGAGAAGGGAATATGGAAGACTAGGCATTTACAGGGCTTATGACCTAACCAGCCAGTCTGCAAGCATTTGGACATACTCAAACATTGTTGTTTTGTATTTTATTTGTTCGTCTAATTATTTATTTTCTAATATCTCATACATTTTTTTCTCTCTTTAACTGGTCCTTTTTTATACCAACTATACTCTTGAATGCTGTTCTATCTTTTATTTCTTTATATTGTATTTTTAAATATTTATTTTGTTTATACATTCATGTTTTAAATGACTCCCATGTATGTAAAAGCCTTATGGGCGTGAAAAATTAATAAAATAATTTTATACATAAGTTGGACATCGCTGATCTATCCGAAGATTCTCTTCGTCTATCCTCTAGCCGCCACCTAAGCAGGGGTCACATCTTAAAAGTGTCGTAAATTTATAAATCCTCGTAAAGCATAAAGAATGGCGTCGTCGCCCTATAATAAAGAATGGCGGAGACTCCTTTCAATAAAAGAAAGGTTTATCTTGCCCCGTAAATATATTATTCTCCGTTTGCCCCTCTGATCCGCCAATCGAAATGAAATCGACTAAATCCTCGGCCTTGTAAAGCCGCCATTGTCGGGAGAAAATAATATAAACCATTGAGAATTATACTCGAAGTATCTGTAATGTTGGATGCAAGCTAAGATTCAACCATTTTAACTCTTAAAAGGCTGTGCTACAAAATTCCTTTACACGTGGTGATGTAGCATTGTGGTACCTCAAGCAAAATACAGAATATTCTGAATTTGAAAAAAAAACGTAGAGACGCAGGGTAACACACGGGGCTGAAAATTCCCGGGGTAGGTTGTTCCGATGAGAATAGGTACGAGAGAAAAAGGGATAGCGATACGTATGAAGCGCATCGTGAAAGAGTAAGATACTGCGCAGTGGTATCTGAAGCGTAAGACTGATAATCTTGCCTTCGTGTAACAAAAATGATCAAGATACGCTGCGATAGGTGTAACAATGCAGTGCCCTATGCACCATTGTCTGCGGAAAAGGAATGATGATGAAATAACATACTCGTACGTGCAATATTCACTAAGTAATTAAGAAAACAAAGGATAAATAAAAAATGAATCTCTTACCGAATTAATTATTGGTTTATAATCAAACGACGTGGAATCTTCGTTAGCATATGTGACCAATGCCTCCTAAACCAAATTTAAACCAGTATTTCCGGTTTCAGGGTTGAAATATTGTAAAGACGAATACCAGTGTCGTTTCGGCCATTTCATTACCTTACCCAGCTTATTTCTATGTTAGGACTGAACCAAACCAAACGATGAAAAGTATATCTCTAGAGCTGCTGTTGCTGCATGTTACTCCCCTGCTATCGATGAATCCCATTCCAATGCACAACGCACAACGCGTAACAAACGCGGCTTTATGGTGCCCGGGGAATCTCGGTAAAGTTAAACATTGAAGAACGCAGGAATGTCATGTCTCGTAAAAACAGACACCTCCTAAATTACCAATATTAATTTTACAACCCTTTTTGCATTATGCCTATACAATATTAAACAATAAAAGTAATGCGATTACTTTTATAGCACCATTTTCCATATAATATAAACCATCAAGAGCCGTTTACAAAGTGATAGAAAGTAAGACCAAATCTTTTAGCGTGTAGCAATCGGCGATAGCCGGCTTTTTCTCTCTAGTGCAAGTAATTTCTAAAAACGTTTTATTCGTTGTGATTTAAGTAAACCTTTATTGGCAAATGGTGTTGTATTTCTCAGATTTATAAAACTACAAATATATTATATTACATCCGTTTTAAGCGTCTTTAAATTCAAAATCGAATATATTGTTTTTAATACCAGGCGCGCCATCTTTATTCAGTTTTTGAAATATCTTCGCGTTTAGCCAATAACCAAACCTTAAATGAGACCATTATATTTTCTTTCGTGTATTTTTCAAAGCACATTATAAACAAAATAGTACGATAAATAATTATTATTTAACCTCTACAGTAGTAAAATATTATTGACATTATAAAATGACTGTAACTCGGTCGGTAAAATAAATATTTTAAAAAAGATTTATTTTTCTTTGTCGAATCGTCCATAGATGTCAAAAGTAATCAAATTTAAACAGTATCTAGGTTTTATCAGGTTTTATAAAAAAAATAAGGACTGGTCCCAACCACAGATATATTAAATTATCTATTCAGTGGTTCCAACAGTAGGACCATACGCTTTTTGAGCAGGATTTTTCCCGCCCCACACGTGGAGCGGTACGCGCCAAGAGGTTAAGTCGGCCACGAATACGAACGAAAAATATTGCATTTACATTATTGTATTATTTATCAATTTAGCTCATCTAGAAAAGTGTATTTTTTAAAACTTTTTCAACTTTATAATTATTGTAACTTTTTTTATTATTTAACATAATATACAGCATATTTGAGTTGTATAAAAATCATACTGTAAACATATTTGGTTTATATAATACAAAAAGCATGCATAACTTTTTACAATAAAAATATATATGTTAATAATATTTATTTATTTTACAGAAACGAACAGTCGACAATGATATAATAACATTTTTTAAAATCGGGGTTAAGGACAGATCAGCGAAGTCTCTAAATAAAAATCATATATATTAAATTATGGTATAACAAAAGGTGTGTTTATGTGTATTTGTATGAGAGTAAGTGTATAGGTGTGTTTGTGTGTATGTGGGAGTAAGTATTCAAGTGTGTGTAAATGTGAGCATCATTAATAATCAGTCTTAATTTATTTTTAAATAAATTAAGGGGCGTGTTAAATATATCAATTGATAAAAAAAAAAGCATTCTAGTTAGAGCAAGAACGATAAAGGAAAGAGTGTTGTACATAATTAGTGCTACAGACCGGCAGATGGAATAAATACTTATTTCTTGTCACGCGAAAGGGGACATAAAGATATAAAATATATTAAGACATACGATCATTTTTACTACATTTTTGTACATAATTGTTAAAAGTACAAGTATAAATATGTTGTATTGTCTTAATGGTACTGGAACTTGGCAGTCTTGTTAATCGAAATGTAAAAAAACACTTTTGATTAAACTTTCCTTTATTTCACTCACAAAATTTAAAAGTACAACAGAATCCAATAGGGTGTAGATGTCAATTGCAAAGATTGGGCGTATAAAATTAGAAGAAGCGAGGTCCTGATGCACAGACACAGTAATACGGCGTCCTATCCTCTCCGCCTACCTCCGCGGGGGAACGGCTTTAGTAACACTCTCCACTGATCAAACCAACGGTTTCACTGTCTCTTAATTCTGACTCTGATTTCAATACGTTCCCCTTTTTATATGGGAGAACAATTAGTTTTGTTATAAGGCCAGCGCCAAGACGCGCCAGTTGAAATTGAAGTCGCCTAAACAAACGACAGAGGCAGAGGCCTGGGTGAAGATCTATGCGACATTCCATCGGTGATAGGTAATAAAGAACTCACACGAGAGGTAGTATCATACATGATAAATATAGCGCAGGAAATTGGTAAAATAAACCAAAGTAAGGAACAAAATGCCGAACACTCCTCTAGTGGAACGGAAGGCCTGTTGACTACTGCCAACAAACCCGCTTCTCTTGAAGAGTTTTAAGTGGTTTCCTCTCCACGTGAGCAAATGCTGAGAAGTTCCTGATGAGCCCACATTAATACACCCCTCCTGATCCCAATAGTTTAGATAAATTTTAAGATATTTAATTGAAGAATAATCTACTTTTTGAAATACAAACCTTGTTTATTATAAAGCAAGGTAAATAATAAAGCAACTCTCATATTTAAAAAAATATTTTTTTTTAAAAATAAATATTAAAAAAAAACAAACGACCAAAACAAGAAATAAGTGGGTGTTTCCTTATAAGTAATATTCCAGCATTGCAAATCTAAATATTTAAGTGCTTTTTCTTATTCCTTACACAATAGTCTAAAAATAATAATTAGATAAAAGTACATCTTTACAACTTACAAATTAAAATACAAGTATAAAGAATATGTAAGTATTAATTATATTTTACAAAAAATATCCACGTGCATACGCAATGAGACATTATCAGAATATTCTAGTAGGCCAAATACAAAAAATAATATATTTCTAGAAATCGACACAAAAAAAGGTCTAAACACACGTTTTTATAAAATTGTTTTTATATGACGTTATACGAAAAGTCCTTGGGAATATAATAATTCGTTAAATTATATATAATACCCAAATCGGAATATATATATATATGTATATATTTAATTAGGAACTAACCAAGAAGAAAAAAAAATGACTGCACTATTAATTTAGTTTTTCTTTCCATATCTGTTATTCCTTTTCTATGCTTTTCCTTTTCCGTTTCTATTCTCTATGCCGACTCACAGATTACAGACACAGATTACAGATATCTTATTACAGATATCTTGCCGCACTCCCTGTCTCAGTTCGCCGTTTGTTTTGTTTGAATTTGTATAATGTCTAACAGGGATTTATTATCGGAACAGGGACTGCGAATAGATGGACGAAGACCCAAGGAGCTGCGTCGTATTAAATGCAAATTAGGAGTTTTCAATCAACCAGATGGCAGCGCCTATTTGGAGCAAGGAAACACTAAGGTCTTGGTCGCCGTGTACGGACCTCACCAGGTATTTTTTAGGTTATATTTTAAGGTTTTTCTGATTTAACTGTAAAATTCCTTGATTTGAATCATTAGCTTTTAAATTGATTGTGTGCTTTGTAGTTTTTCGTATTTCATTCATGTATTCACTAAGTTTTAAGAATGTGTTCCATTCGTTTTCCCGGTCTTTTCATACTGTAAAGCATGCAAATTTAATTGCGTATTTACCCCGAAAACCGTCAAACTTCTTTCGCTTTAACCGTTTTGTTTACAGATAACAGAATCACCGTCTCATTTGATACTTGCGTAAAATACAATTTGCTGTAAAAATAAAAATATATTTTACAAAACATCATCCTCAACGCAAAGACAACTCAAACAAATACAAACTAATACCACTTTCGGACAAAGGGATTTTGAGTATTATTCAATTAAAATCTATAACCTACTTCTACTCTCTATTAAAACAATTAGTAACGAGAGAATGTTTAAAAAAAGCTATAATAAAATGGATAGTGGAGCTAGGTAAAGTAAAATGGACTGTCTCATTCGCCCAAACCAATTTTGAACCAACCGCTCCACAAGTGAATAGCTTATGTTAGGTTTTTGTTATTTTCATTGTGCTTTTTGTAATATTAATAATATAGATGTATACCTAGTTTTTAAAACTGTTAATTATCTCTGTTTATCGAGTTAGTCTTCTTTGTTTATTCTCTAATGTGAAAACATTTCAAAAAAGTATATTGTTAAATGTCCTCGGCACGGGTAACACCAGTGAGGTCACCTTATTTTATTATTAATAATAGTTTGTAAGAGAAAAAGATGAATAAATAAACAAAACAAAAAATTGTGTTTTTGACGGAAATTTTCATGTAAAGAATTTGAATTTAATGATTTTTAGCAAACTCAAAATTTAGAATTCATGCTTTTATTTATTTTCAGTGTACTGGGAAGATAAAAGGATCCCAGGACGCAGTTATTGTGAATTGCCAATACAGCATGGCCACATTTTCAACAGGTAACTTAATCTAAATTCTAAAATGTGATGACCTGACTTCAAAGATGATAAAACTGTTATTCGTTTTTAAGAATAAATAATACTCCGTCAATCTTGTTCTGTATTTGCCCTTCAATAACATAATCAATATACAGCCCAACTTGGTTGTAACGCTCAAGTTAGAGGTGTTCAGAAAACTAGTAATTTGTTACATTGTATTCGTTACTCGGTACTACTCAAATCGGGGAATCAATTGAAGAATTACTTACTACTCGGTTTGAAATTCGGTTATATGGTATTTGTTATTCTCCAAATGCTGATACTATTGCTGAATTCAGTTTGCTAATATTATTACCCTTATAACTAACTTGGAGTTTGCATCAGTTGTGTGGAGCCCACGATACATAACAAACATTGAAAGGATTGAAAATGTTCAACAAATTTTTTTTAAATACCTAGATTATAAACACAATAAAACGCTTTGCACTTACAGCCAATCTGCTAAACAAAACGGAATTTTTACCCTTGAAAAAAGACACTGTATCCGAATTATGCTATTTATATAAATTATTAAAAAATAAAGTAGACTCTTTTAACTTACTCTCCAAAATTCATTTCAATGTCCCCTTTAAGAAATAAGTATTTATTCCATCTGCCAGTCTGTGGCACTAACTATGCACAACCCTCTTTCCTCTATCGTTCTTGCTCAAACTATAATATTTTTTTGCATCTATTGATATATTTAACATGCCCCTTAATTTATTTTAAAAAATAAAATTAAGACTCATTCTTTCTGACTGCGATAAACTCCCACTTGCCATTTAATGATGCTCACGCTTACACACACCTGAATACTTACTCCCACACAAATACACACCTCTATACTTACTCTCATACAAATACACACAAACACACCCTTTTGTTGTACCACAGTGTGATGTGTATGATTTTTATTTAGAAACTTCCCTGGTCTGTCTTTAAACCTTATCTTTATTATGTTATTTAATTAGTGTTGACTGTTTGTTTCTGTAAAATAATTAAATAAATTGCCTGTTTTCAAAATTGTTGGCAGACGATACTAGCATAGGTCTTAAATCTTTCAATTTTACAACCTAACTCAAAGTTTTTTTAAAGAAAACTCTACGTGACATTTAAAAATAAAATAAATAAATTAAACAAAAGCTGATTTAAAAGAAATATAAAGAGATTTCAAACTAAAAATAAAATTTTCTAAATGGATCGTAAAATATGTTTTTTTTTTTCCTTTATTATTAAGTTTAGTCCTTTAGCTCGAAGTCCTATATGTTTATTGTGTTCATAAATATATTGTATACCATTGCACTTATTTGTCTTTGCTACATATATATGTTGTAATTGGCTCAGGCTGTACATATAATAAATAAATACGGAGAAAATTCTACCGGTCACATCTTCCTCGTAATAACCAAGTTCGACTGGACTTACTTATACAGTTGTAACACATTTTTCGCTCTCTTCTATAAAACTGTTCAGTGGCTTGTACTGCATTATCTCCGATTATAAGTAGAATGTTGTAATGTGTAGCCGAGCGCAAGAACAGGCCCCGCGGAGATAAGAAATCCCAAGAGATGTCTCTTCACCTGCGCCAGGCTCTATCAGCCGCCATTAAGACTGAACTGTATCCATACTCGCAAATAGACATCTACGTTGAAGTTTTGCAGGTAAACTTTTCCTATTTTATTATTATAAAAAAAGAACACAGGTTGACGTTCTATACACGGATTTTTCGAAAGCATTCGACAAAGTTTGTCACTCAGTTCTTAAGGAAAAATTAAAACTAATTGGAATTCACGGTGATCTATATAGATGGTTTTGCTCTTATATAAATAAAAGACTTCAAGCCGTGGTTGTGAATGGGTTTGTATCTTTATATAAATGCGTCCCTTCTGGAGTTCCCCAGGGATCGATTTTAGGTCCACTTCTTTTTAATGTTTACATAAATGATATTTTTTACTGCTTTGAGTTTGCCTTTTTTTCCCTGTACGCCGATGATATGAAAATTTTTACAAAAATTGAATCCTTAAAAGATATTAACAATCTTCAAAAAGACCTAGATAGGGTCGTTAAATACTGCGATCATAACAAACTTTATTTAAATGTCTCCAAGTGCTACAAAGTGTCTTTTACAAGAAATAAAATTTTAAAACCATCCTTTTACAGTATTAATGGATGCACAATGGGCTCCATGCAGAATTTTTTTTTTTTATCTCAAAAAAAAGAGGGGAAAAAAAGAGAAACACGAGTGCGCTTTTTTTTTTTTTTTTTTACTTTTAAGCAAAGTACTACGGTTTTAAATTTAAAAAATTTGATTTCGCGCTAAAACGGCAACTTTTGCCGATTTTTGTTGTGTGACGTCATTTATCGCGTGTACGAATCTGTATCTGTCAAAACAGAACTAATTGCTTGCGAGTTGTTGAGTTTAGTCGAGTTGTTTTTATTTTAATTGCCGTGATATTAACATTAAAGCTTATTGTGTTGCAATTATCGAACGATGGCTGGGTACAAATACTGTTCAGTTCCTAGATGTGTTAATACGACACATACAACACCGGGAAAGAAGTTTGTCACTATTCCACGAGATGCTAAACTGAGAAAAAAATGGTTTGTGGCGATGAAGAGACAGTTTGACAAAATCAGCTGTAAATCCGGAATTTACTGTTGCGAGGATCATTTCAACGTAAGTTCAAATTTATATTTTACACATTCTATACTTCTATTTATTGATTGATAATACATTATATGTACATATTAAATATTATTTGTCAAATAAATACAATATATTGTAATAAAAGCATAAACTTATTTTGATGGTTAGCCATTTCGTGATGTAAGTATTCTAATTATGTTAAATGTTATTTTCACAGCTTGAAGAAGATGCTGATAATTTTACCAGATTCAAGCTTATGGGAGGAAGGGTGTCCTTAAAAAAAAATGTTGTTCCACACATTTTCGAGTGTCAAAAGAAAAACATCAAATTTTTACGACAAACGGGACACAGAAGAAGCCATTTAGGAACTCTTGAAAGAACAATGACGTCTGAAGTTCCGGAGGAAGAACAACCCTGTACATCTTCATCTATAAATGTTGCAACGGAGGCAGTTGAACTCGAATTCGCTTCTTCATCCCCCACAGTTGAAAAAGCTAGTAAAATGACTCAAGCAAGTTTAAGGTCAAATAAAGTCATTGTTCGCAGCAAGGGAACATCAACTGACGCCACGTTTCTAACGGTGACAAGAGCTACATCTCCTATTATTTTTCCTACACCTAAAGATCTTACCATAAGCTATGATTCAGTTATGCCAGATAATGATGATGAAATACTAGAATGGAAAAGTACTTCCGATGACCAGGACTTTGTACCTCATGACGATACTTCTGACGATAATGCTGATGCTTTTGAAATTCAAAAATATAATGTTATTTTACGACAGGCTACTGTAATGGGTATTGAAAGAAATTATCGACTTTGTCTTGGCATACCAGATGATATGGCATATATTTTAACACTTCTGTGCAAAAAAGTATGTGACTCGCGCCTGAATATTTTAATAACATTTAAAAAAATCAGATTGGATGAATCAAATGCAATTCTTGGAATGCAATTTGGATTGTCAGAACCAACTGTAAGCAGGATCTTCAGGAAGACGGTAAAGCTAGTAGCGATCTGTCTGCAGGAGCTAATATTTTGGCCAGACCAATATACCGTTCGGCTTCATTTGCCTTTGCCCTTTATTGCAAGATACAGTAAAGTCCAAGCTATCATTGATTGTTTGGAAATACAAATCGATAAGCCTTCAAACCCCATTAGACAAGCCACGACATGGTCAGATTACAAAAAATGCAATACCATCAAATACCTTGTCTCTTGTACACCGTGCGGACACATCAATTTTATTTCAAAAGGATATGGTGGACGAACCAGTGAAACAAAGATTTTCGAGGTTTGCAGATTTTTAGATAATTTGAAACCTGGTATGGATGTGATGGCAGACCGAGGTTTTAAAAACATTGCTCATTTACTCGAGTTAAAACAATGCAAGTTAATTCGTCCACCAAGTGTGAGCGCGGACATTCCTCTATCTTGTGACAAGGTCAAGGAGGCTAAAAGGGTGGCTGCGTTACGAATCAACGTTGAACGTGCAATCAGTCGGATAAGGGAATTTAAAATGTTGGCAATGCACGCATGCATCGATATTAATTATGTTGGCCTCTTAGATTATATTATTAATATTGCTTGTGGGTTAATAAACCTTCAGGAGCCACTGGTTAAAATTTAATAACTATGAAAATAACAATAATTACTTAATACTGACTTAAGCATTTTTTTATTTACAATTTTTTCGTTTACATTTAGTACATTTTTTATTACATAATATATTTGTAACTTTACAGCTTTACATGAAAACTAAAAAATCCCACATAGGCACAATAAGTGTAGAGGCACAATAAGTGTAGATGCATAATATGTAAATATATTTAAAAGAAAATAAAACATGAGTAATAATTTTATGTTACATTCAAGTTGTTTTTTTTAATTTTTAATTTGAGTAAGAGTAGAGAATCTGAAAACAAGAAATAGAACAAAAAAATATTAAATGAAAGTTGATAATTAAATTAGGAAAAAATACAAGAGAAAATTAAAAGTTTATCGGGAAAAGAAAACATTGACATTTATATTTTTGACCTAATTTATAAAGGAATCATTAGTAGAAGAGAGGCTTAAATTACCATTTTCTCTTGTGTCTAAAAAGTATGATTTATACAGTTTAAGGGCAAGGACATTTGCACGACTCTGTCCTAGTGTTGATTTACAAAACGGTATCTCCAGCACTTGATTCCTTCTGCATTCTCAGTAATCTTTTTAAAAATCATCAATGACTATGCTAAACCGGTTTCTATTTCTTTATTTTTTTTGGCCATCACTATTTTACAATATAAATGTAAAGATTATTTGAACATTAAAAGTTTTGTTAACCTAATATTACCCTCAACTTGTAAATAAATGCTTAACAAAACAAACAAATGTTTTTTATATCTCAACAGAGTTAAAGAAGCATGGAATGGAGTATTTATAGAAGGAAATGTGTGTTCGTGTGCACTTGACGTATTACAACGTGCAAGTGCTGTAAATAAAAACAATATGGCCATTTGTGTGTACAATATATATATTTTTTATTTATTCATAATTATAATACAGTAATGTATTATATTCCCAGGAGTTACAAACAACTCAATTTGGGACTTGAATAATATATAACATTTTTTTGGATAAAAAATATTTACAACCAAGAAACAAAGCAAGTTTAAACTTATAACTAAATATATCAAAACAAAATCTATCACTAAACATATCAACACATAATTGTAACTTAAATATCAACGTGCAATTATTATACTAAATATATCAACAATTATATTTTTTAAAAATCCAAGTAGAAAAAAAAAACAAAGTACTATACAGAATAAAACAAATAAATAAAAAAAACCCTTTCAAGAATAGAGGAAATGGTGAATCTAAGACTAAAGAGGTAAATTAGGTTCGTTAACAAGGCTACGAAGGTAATGCAACTATCAAAATCAACAATATGTATTTATAAAGTATAAAACAGAATAAGTAAGTAATAAAAAAACATGAATTTATTTGAGTTTATTATAAATTGCTAAATTCCAAAACACTGTACACTTTTCAATTAAATCTAAGCAATACTCCTTATTTATATTTATAAACAAATGTGTAACATTCTTAGATTCCTCGAAATCAGGATGTGCTACACAGTACAGAGCTTTTATTTTGTTAGAAAAAAACATTTCTAGCTGGACCTGAGCCATATACTTTTCAGAGGGATTTCCGTCTGTAAAATATGTTTGAAAAGTGGCATCAGATACAGGGCATTTCACCTCAACAATATACTCTTCGTACAGCGCATCTGGAGATGCTCCAAATATGGGGTATTCAGGAGACAAAAAAATGCCACACTTTCTAAACTTTACATTTAGTTTTCTTTGCATTTCTTTTAAAACTAAGGACTCTAAGGACCTGCCGCGTAATAACGCCGCAGTTGCTTTCAACTTGGCTCCCAACAATTTCTCACAGAGAGAACCATCACTTGTCTGGCACCTTGACACAGCATAAGCGTTGGAAGCAGTGATTCGAGCAAAACGCAGTCTATGCCACAAAGGTATATCGTTTTGCTCAACAGTTAAGCGTTCAGCAGCTCTGCAGATAGGCATCTTCATTTGACCCTGACAATATTTTAAAAAATCTTTTGGGAGAAAATTACTTTGTTCTTTTTGAAATTGACACATTAAAACATGCAAAGATAACCTATCTACATCAGTATGTTGGGTAAAAAGACGCATTCGTCTTGAAGTACCATCACCCAACTGGTTGCTGGCATCGACTACAGCTGCCAAAAACGAGCCATCTCCTGATGGCAAATCCTCGTGGTTTCCAAATTCCTTGGCCATAACGAAAGGAATCGTGGTGCCGATACCTGCCATTATCGGACGCTTCCAATAACAGGCTACTGAAGTAGGGCTGGGCTCAATGCTGCGTCGATATAGCCAATATATAAATGCTACTGAGTGTTTGCATCCTCCTGTAATATAAATGTTATTTTACAGTTATTTATAAACATGACATCGTCCTATCTAGCACTTGCTCAATACACACTAATAATTTGACAGATTAAAAAAATATGTGCGACGCGATTAATTTAACAATAAAATTTTTCTTCCTTCTGCAAATTTATACAAAAAGAACATGCAATGCAGTACGTTTTTTTCTTTTTTTTAAATAAATAAGACGCTTCCGATGTCAACTATTCATCGACAATAATGCGTCTACTACCATGCTTACCTTGAGAAGCCGCACAGTCTTCACATTGGCACGATATTATTTTATTATTTGCCTCATCAATGACGCTGATAACTGAGTATGCCTTCTTCCGAATTTTATGCTCTGGTGTAACCCGGCATTTTACAGTGCACACATTTTTATTTCTTTTGATCTGGACATATCCAATAGCGTTGTCCGCATATTCAGCTCTCGAAGACCTGCAAATAAATAGTGTATTTACAATTTTGTCCCTTCTGTGCTTGGTTACAGTTTTTAAGACAATAATTAATCAGACATAAAACAGTCAGTATTTTAATTCTAAAGTGTTTATTAAGAACTAATTAAGTCCATTAAAATACTCATGACAGAACAAAGGAGGTTATGTATGGAAAAAATAGTATCCAAGTATATTTACACCATTTCTGGCGATAAGTTGTATCACTGCTGAATATAAAATACGTCTTTAACATATTAAAAACTCAATATCAAAGAAAGGTGACAGTTTTAAGTAATATATTATAGTTAAACATTTTTGAAACTCACCTGTCAACTTTCACTCCCCTCATTTCGGCGCTGCAAAAGTTTGTATTTTCGGAAAAAAACAACATTAACATGGATTCATTTACATGAGGAATGTTATCCGATTGTCCTTTAATAAAATTATCTTCCGTCATTTCGTTAAAATTGCGAATAAAGCGTTAAACAAACCGTCGCCACCAAAAACACCAGCGGAAATGAATGACAGCGTTGTCGAACAAGATAAATGACGTCACAAACACGACAACCAATCACGATGCGTTCGAAATCCATTCGCCAGAAATCAATATTTAAAACGAAAATTTTAATTAAAAACGGCTAAAAAATAAAATTAGACTTGAAAATAAATAAATAGTTTTTAATTTTCTTCCAGGATCATCAATTACTTTCATCTTTTCTAACATATGCATGGAGCCCATTACCGAAGTTGATTGTATTCGTGATCTTGGTGTATATTTGGATAAAAAATTGTCTTATGAGAAGAAAGAGAAACATATAGAGAAGATGGTCAGCAAAGCTTACAAAACATTAGGCTTTATAATAAGAGTATGTAAACCATTTAACTATCCACAAACACTAAAAATATTATATTTTGCACATGTCCGCAGTATTCTTGAATATTGCTCTACAGTCTGGTCTCCTCAATACTCCAAATACATTTTAAGAATTGAAAGGATTCAAAAAAATTTTATGAAGCATCTAAACTATCGACAAAATGAACATTTTAATAACTATGAAGAAGCTGTACTATATCACAATATTGAAACCTTACAATCCAGAAGAACTATATCTGATACCGTCTTCCTTTACAAAATAGTAAATAACAAATTAGATTGTCCCCAACTTCTTGAGAAAATTAAAATTCGTATCCCTCAGCGCACAACTCGGCTGCAGCAATTGTTTCATGTTGGAAGATCAAGCACAAACAACAACAAGAATGCACCTTTTCCCAGAATCTTAAATAGTTATAACAAACATTTTTTTGAAATTGATATATATTTTCTAACTTTAATTAACTATAAGAAAAATGCCAAGGCTATAATTGCAGATAATAATAATTTAACTTAATCAGTACTATCTATTTAACATTTGTAATTTGTTATATACTTGTACATTTGTATTTATATCTAAGAGGAAAAGCTGATCTGAAGCTACTCCGTGGGGATCAGTAAAATGATTTTTTTTTTTTTTAATTATTTAAAAATTATAATAATAAATTAAATTTTGTTCTTTTAGTTATTATTAATTTTTTTATTTTTTGCAAATGATATGATACGGAGTGGCTTAATACAGGTACGCTTTTTTTTAAAATTTTTACATTCTATTTAGTTTTTATATAGAAAACTATAATTGGCCTAAAATTTTGGTTTATTTGTATATACTGTATTTTTTGTTGTAATGGCTGTTGTTTTCTTTAAATAAATAAAATTAAAAAAAATAAAAAATAAAAATTATTTTTACTTATTTATATGTAAAAAAAAAGAAATACATTGGAATCCACGTAATGCGATCACTGTGGGACCTGTAATTTTTGATAACATTAAGCAAAAGATAAAATAATAACGCAAATACATCAATTAATCAAATTCAATTATAAACACCTCTCTCCCGCTTCCACTTCAACCAAGTCTACTATATACCATTGTGTCTTTCTACTTTCCTTTATAATCATTTTCCATGCATAAAAATGCCCATTGGGCGTATATATAAAAAAATAAAAATAAGTATATTATAATGAATGATATATTGTTGAAATTAATTGGTTAGTATTGGTGAATGGTGATTCCGGGTTATTTCCAAATACATAATTTGGTATAATAAATCATGACCATAGAATTTCATGACATTATTGAAAAAATAATATATCTCTTTGCCTATTTGATCACTTTGATTACCTTTCATACAAAAAAATTGTAGAAATGGTTTTATCTCCAATTAATTATCACTATTTAAATTTAGTTGATCATTGCAACTCTCTGGATGTACAGTACTTCAGTAGTTAGCAGTTTTTATTAAGTTTTATGTCACATTAAAAAAAACTTAAATTAATTACTGGATGTCTGAAAATGATAGCCCTAACAGTTCTGGTGAAGGACCTAGTAGTAAAAAAATTAAGAAATACAATCAGTCTCACAAATCTGCATGGGAAAATGATCCCGAATTCAAATTTTAGTATTAATAAAAAAGTATTTTGCAGCTGATTGGCAGTTTTTGTTGCTGAGCATAATATTTCGTTCAACACTATGGCTCACTTAGTACCATTAGCAAAACGAATATGGCCGGATTTGGAAATAGCTAAAAAAATAACATGTGCAAGGACGAAAACCGAGCAATTATTACAAACATTACTGGAAGGGGGGAGTTTAAAAATTTATGTTGACCTGAAGGAATTTTTTTTTCCTTGATTGTCGACGAATCAGCGGACTGGACAGCACAGAAGCGTTTATGTTTAGTAGTAAGGTATTGTAAAAATTATAGAGTGAATGATAATTTTTTTTACATTAATTAAGCTTCACAATGCAAATGCCTCCGGGCTTCAAAATATATTTTTTAATTATGCTTTCAAATACTGTTTTTCAAATTACTTTAAGCTCCCATGTCTTTAATTTTGCATTTTGAACTGTACTGTTTAAAATTACTTTTATTTTTGAGATATTGACCTATTGAAATTATTATGATAATCAATCACCTTGTAATTTAGCATAATATATTATCATTATAAAGAAGCTTCACAAATCCATTAGAATTGAGTTAATTTTCTCGTATCAAGTTAATTTAATATGTATCATAAATTAAACAATTAAATAATCTTTTAATAACACAAAAATTAGCACCTAAGTACTAAGTATATAATAAAAATATTTGCTTACTTTTTTTTTTTTTAGGAAACATGTGTCTGGTCTAGTTAACTTTGACGTTCTGTATAATTCTTGACTTTATTTTAGTTACATGTAGGGCCTTTCTTATAAACCTGGTATAAAGTTATGCCTAGACATAGTGGTAGAAATTTCATACTGACTCATGGTTGTAAAAATGACCAGGACACAGAGAGACAGAGAAGAGCTATCAATGGCAGCGCCTCTATGCTGTAAGACGCTTTTTCCAGTACGATTTGAATTCAACTAGACCGTGTTGTGACGTTTTAAAGTTTAGAAATACTGCTGAGATCAAGAAGAAACAGGATGGGATCAAATAAATGGTAAAAATAATAAAAAAATTAAGTAACAAATGCGTTACTTAAAAATTTAACTATTGTTCCATCTGTCAGATTGTCAAAGAAAACAAAACGGACCTTTTTTTAGTGTTGCCAGGGTAGTAAAATTTTTAAGCTACCTTACTCATCAGCTATTATTTAACATGACATAAAAATATCCTCTTTATGTAAAATAAAATCTGTTACATTTTTTAAGTTCATTAATTCTATTATTCTTATGAAATGACCCTTTCCTTATCTACTCTGTTGTGTCAATCGATGTTTCCACGTGTACAATAAAATTTTAGAGAACTTTTAAAAATATAAATAATTATCTGACATTTATGTTATGATTACATTTTTCGCGATCTGGCAACACTACTCGGCGACTTTACGCATGCGCGCGGCGAAGGGGGGGTTTTAGGACACAGTCTGATGTATTCAAATATGTATCTACGCTCCTTCTGGACTATTCTTAATTCTACGATTTTATGGTAACATTTAGGCTTGCACCTGCAAAAAGATTAATTCGATACTATTGACAGGCTTCAATACACAATACTCGAATTTCCACAGAACGGGTATTAATATACATCATGAATATATTTTATGAAAATGCATTCAACTGCTATGTGCTTAAAAAAATGCATACCTACGTAATTTAGTGTACACTTATATAAAAATATTTATGCCTTTAACCCTTAAAGAGTTGTATTGTTAAACAAAATACAGTATTGTTGAAATAGAAATTAAAATATCAACAGAACCTCAAAGTAATATAATAAGATTTACCTGTATTCTGGGCCAGTTTTGCAAGCCGGAATCAATACATTTTCTTTGTTAATATTCATCTAAAAATGAACTTCATGTATGTATTAAATACTTGCATAAAAGGTGATCAATGACATTTTTATTTGAGTCAAAAACAAATAGAAGCGGCAAGCGTATTTGCCTCTGGCCATTTGCACGCATGACTGCGATGTTTCGTCAAGTTTGGACTTGCCTCCCGAATTTAGATTTTTTTCTTTATAGTTTATAAATTGCTAATAAATTACAAAAAAGTGTTTAATTTATAGTTGTTAATGTGAAGTTTATTTAAAATGTATATTAACAAAGAAAATTACCTTTATATCGCTGGGTAATTACTACAACTAGGTAACTTAGTGTGTTTGTCACTAAAACACATTGTTTTATCCTCCTCCATAAATGTTTCAAATAGACTTCAAATCATCTGGTAATATGATTCTAATGAATCGCGGCTTTTCTATTTGTAGCATTAATGGAGGAAGATACAAATTATGTGAGTTTAGTGGGTACTCAAAAGTGCCGATTTCCAAGTTACCTAGTTGTTGTAATTACCCTACGGTATAAAGCGGCATAAATATTTGCCACCGTCCCATAACCTCCGCAATACATCTCATACAAATAATATAATCACTAGATCCTCAACACATAGACACTCAAACAAATACAAACTAAAACCACTTACGGACATAGGGATTTTGAGTATTATTCAATTAAAATCTATATATAATAATATGAAATCGGGTTGTGGTCCTGTGGCTAGTGTCTCGGACTCACGGACCAAAGGTCCGTGGTTCGAATCCCACTCTACCCCTACTCGATTCCATTTTCTAATAGTGAGTTATTTACAACTCGATGAAAATGGCCCTCAAAATTAAATATTTGGGTAAATCATAAGAACGCAAATATTTATTTAAAAAAAAAAAAAAAAACGTACTTCCACTATCTATTAAAACAATTAGTAACGAGAAAATGTTTAAAAAGGCTATAAAAAAATGGATAGTGGAGCTAGGTAGAAGTAAAATGGATTCTCATTCGCCCATACCAATATTGAATCAACTGCTCCACAAGTGTAGGTATAGCTTATGTTAGGTTTTGTTATTTTCATTGTGTGGTTTGTAATATAAGTAATATAGATGTACATAAATACCTTGTTTTTAAAACTGTCTAAATATTTGTTGATTATCGTCGTTTTTTAAAGTTAGTCTTCTTTGTTTATTCTCAAATGTAATTTAAAAAAAGTATATTGTTAAGTGTCCTCGGCACGGGAAACCCCAGTGAGGTCACATTATTTTTATTATTAATTATAGTTTGTAAGCAAAAAATATGAACAAATAAATAAATAAGAAACCATCTCTCAATTGTGTTTTTATGTATATATTTTATTTTTCTATTGATTTCGATGATTCTATTATTTTGTATATTTGATTATGTATGAATCGAAATTTGTATAATTTATATTTGAATATTTATATCTGATTTTCTTTTTTATAGGGATTTAACGATACATAATTTTGCCGACACGATACCGATACCGATCATTAGAGTAAATAATCGGCGACACCGATGCCGATACCGATATCGGTGGCTTAGTAGAAATAGAAAAAAAAACAAATAAATAATGAATAATTGTCTTTATTCTGCATAAAAGTTATCTATATTTATTAGAGACTGAACCTTGAGAAGGTTGCAAACCAAAATGTTAAATTAACATTCGAAAAAAACATTCATTTGTATGGTATAATCAAGAATATTATCAAGCAATCAAAGCGCTAATTAAGAAAGTAATTATCATTCAATTACACAAAGTGGTAAAGTAAACTGATACAAAAGATAAAGTCAGTAATTAAATTTAAGTTTTGGTAGATTTTTGTTAAGAAAACAAAGTTTGTCTAAAGATCTGCAGTTGAAAACATACACTCTGAGGCAACTGAGCTCAGTTGATAAGACAGGTATTTTTGCGCAAGTGTTTTCAATTTTGGGTATTTTTTATCTTCATTGCGCCAATAGTTCTTTGGGTCTTGTTTAATTGGAATATTTGGACATCTTATATACGATTCCTCCTCATCTTGCTCAGGGTTAGCAGACATGTTTGATAAAGGCTCCTCTTCTTCTGCTTCTCTTCAAACTGTCACGAGCACTCCGGATACCTGTGAAAATCTTATTTCGATCTCTTTGTGACTCTACAGGCTACATTATTCCTGTTCATATTTGTAATTAATGAGATGAGTATTCTTTTCGCCTGAATGCCTGTAGATTGAAGAGTGAACGTCAGAGTGGCAATGTCGCGCGCACGTTTTTCGTTTCGCGCGATTTTCAAACTCAATATCGGTTGTATATAATCGGCGATGCCGATATATCGGCCTGCCAATTATATTGGCCAATATATCGGAATCGTTACATCCCTACTTTTTTACATTGTGTTCTTTGGAATTTTATTATTTACTACTTATACCTTGTTTTTCTGACATGTCATTTTTATTTAATCTAATTAATTTGACTATGTATTTTTAATCGTTAATTATTATGGCTTGACACGGGCACAGCCTAAAAAGCCCTAAAAAGTTTATTAATATTTAAACAAGTGTAATTTTAAATCAATGAATAAATAAAGGGTTAAATAATTAATAATTTTGTAAAATTTTCAGGCGTCGGGTGGCAACTACTGCGCATGTGTGAACGCTGCTACCCTGGCGCTAGTGGACGCGGGGGTCCCCCTGAGGGAGCTGGTGTGTGCCTGCACTGCCAGTCTGGCCCCCGGGGACGTGCCTCTGGTGGACGTGTCCCACCTGGAGGAGACCCTCGGGGGGGCCAACCTGACCGTGGCCTGCCTGCCCACCAGCGGTGAGACTCGTCTCTAGTAAATCTCAAACCTTTTTTTGTGTGGTAGATGCGTTCTGCGGAAAATCAGACAAAAATATCAATGACATACCTGTGAATTTAAAAACCGCATAACCTTGAAACAGCTAGTTAAAATATACCATTAAAAAAATATATATAATAATACGGCATCCAAAATTACTTTAAAATCTTTATATATATTATTAAATAATGACCTTTTTTGTTACATATTGTTTTAGTAACATTTTAAGGATGTCTGGGCAACCCTTAATGTCAGACACCAACTGCAGAAATAAAAATTATTCAAATTATGGTCAACTATCGTCGCTGTATGATAATCTTTGCTACGATTTGCAATATGGCTTGAAATCACTCTCTTCTTCAGGTGAAATAGTATGGGCAGTTGTAGATGGTTGTTCTTCATCACAATCAGCACCAATTTCACCTTCGTTCCGTGGTGATTTTCTTTTTCCAACAATACAATTAGTGATCAAAATTTATTTAGTTTATTTGTTTCTTTAAAACACCAGAGCATTGCCACACGTGCCAATATCACTCTGTAATAAATGAGTGAAGTGCTGGATTTTGCTCGTAAAGTATGCAAAAAACGGGTTGTTAATTGCAAAATCGCACAAAAAGAGGTTTGAGTGTACTACTACTACTACCATCACGCCATTTCCCCGTAGGGGTAGGCAGAGAGAATGGACCGCCACACACGTCTATCCTGGCATACAATCCTAGCCTCTTCCACATTCATACATCTTGTCATACATGTCCTTCGGTTCTGTCTGCTTTTGACATGACCAGACTTAAGATTTTGGTTTATCTGATCATGCCACGTCTTCCTTGGTCGTCCTCGTCTAACGTTGCCGTTCATTTTTGCCATATATACTTGTTTTACCATTCTCTCATCGTCCATTCGTTCTACGTGACCAAACCATCTCAGAGACCCTTTCTTAATCTTATCAATTATACTTGTCTCAGATTTACACTCTCGCCTGATTTCATCATTCGTAACCCTGTCATACATTGATTTCCCACACATTCGTCTAAGAGATCGCATTTCAACCGCATTCACTCGGCTTTCATCCTTCCTCTGCCAGTTCCATGTTTCACTTCCATACATAAGTGTTGGGACTAAAACTCCGTTGTGCAGGTTTGAGTGTAGTTATATTAAAGTCAATTATTTGCTTAGCATTTATTCAAACAGATGGCTTTTTATTTTTTCCGAAATATGTGACAGATTCGCACTTCTGCCGGGAGAGCATTCCACACCTACTCCACGGGATGATCATTATTAATACCTACTTTGAATTTAGTTTGAGACAACAATTTACACATTTTTTTATTTACCTTGATTTTATTCAGCGCGGCGGCAGGCCTCGGCGTCTTTTGCCAGATCGAAGAGTTTTGAAAAAAATTCATCATGATACCGGGGTTATTATGAAAATAATTTAATAAAATAAAAATATAAAAAACGAAAACATGGGACCTAAACATTACAGTGTAAAAAGCGGCAAAATGTAAAATTGAGGAACGTAAAAATGAGGTGTTCTGTATTCCAAAAATGGAAGAATTTATGATATGTGTCCGTATGAGTGGATTTTATGAGAAAAAAGTGTCCGCGAAGAGATTATAAATGCCATATTACTCGTTACTTTTCACAGCGACTACACATTACTACCTTCACATTTGTGTTTTGTGTTTTGTATGGTACATAACATAATAATTACTCCTGATCTTGTATCAGGCCTTTGGTTGAATACGCTTTCCAAGTATGGAATCCATATTTCAGAATGTAGATAGTGCAAAGACAATTTACCGAGATACCACACACTCTGTGTAGGCTTCCATATGTGGAAAGGATTCCTCGGAGACTCGATCTGACCACACTAGAATAGAGAATAGCGAGTGGCGATCTTATTGAAATGTAGAAAATGCCACATGGGTTTAATGAAATTTTCACATTTAGCCTGAATACGCAACTGAGGGGAAATTTTATGGAATTAGTGATGCCAAAGTTCAGCTTTAATCTATCTAAATATTTTATCAATGGTAGATCTGTGGATGCATGGAACGGTCTGCCTCATGAAATAGTCGAGTCATGTTCTGTTGATACATTCAAAAACAAATTTGATATACATATATAGGAAGTGAAATAAACTTACCAGAAACGCGAGATAGGGGCATATCAGCTGATGGCTGCCTACTCCTAATTTAATATTAATATACACATCTATCTTAAGTATGTACGTAGTGAATCATTATTAATCAAAATATCATTACATTTCAGGAAACATAGCTCTTCTGTCCATGTCGCAGAGATTTCACATAGACCACCTGCCTAAAGTACTAGAAACTGCCATTCAGGGCTGCAAAGACATTCAGGTCGGTGCTTAACGTATGCATATTATAATAATTAATCCCCTCCTCTATGCGAGTTCTCGGTGCTGACAGCGCCCCCGGTGGCAGAGTTTGCTTAGAGTGGCCACGGGAGAGCCTCCACTGCGAGCCAAACTGTCGTACGAAGAGATAAATCTTTTATCCTATGTAGATTCGAATGACATCGTAGCCACCTGAGAGTTCAAAGCCATAAATTGCTGTATAAATAACTGTTAATTTGTGTGAAAACTATTCCAGAGTATCTAAGAAAAGTTTTTGTAAATAATTATGCTCGAGAGGTGCTGTGTTCTTGATTGAAGGATACACGGCAAAAACGGACTCATTAACAAATAACACATTTTACGGAAAATAAAAACATTATTTGTGGAACACTGGGTTCGTGTATGAATATAAAATAAGTTTTCAATTCATTTCATATGGGCTATCCCCGGTGAGGTGTTCATACAGAAAAGGAAAAATTGTCATTTAAAATAAATAAATACATATATTATATTCATACATTCACACAATCGCAGGAAAAAAGTTACTAATATTTTTCTAAAAATGATAAAAACATGCTCTTTTTTTAATGGGATTAGCTTATTTTTTGCCTTGCCTTATGTACGAGGTTTATATGTACTGCAATAAGTATGTTCTTTCTCACTGCTCTGACTATTGTGTGAGGATCTTGCGGGATAGTCGGCGGTGGCCCTGTCAAGGAACTTCTCCGCATTTGCTTATTGAAGGACAAAATGGAATAGGGTTGTGGTCCCGTGGCTTGTGTTGCGGATTCACGGATCAGAGGTCTGAGGTTCGAACCCCAATTTGATTTCCATTTTCCAATAGTGAGTTATTTGCAACTTCTTAAAAATGGCCACCAAAATTGAAATATTTGGACAAATTAAAGGAACGCTAATATTTATTTTTAACTAAAACCCCATATTTATTTCCTACAATTAATAAGTGGGAGCCACATTTTATTAGTTTTAAATATTCCATTTTAATTGACTAATTTCAATCAAATAAATGGCATTCAGATCTTAAAAATAAAAGAAAATGCATTGAACCTGTTTTAGACATGTAGTTTTGTTCAATTAGTTTTGAAACTTGGTTAAAGGATAGGTATTTGATATTTGCTACAATATACATATGCTTAAATTAATTCTTTGTCATCGCCAAAAATATATCATGTCAACCTTCCCAGGAATTGAACCTGGGACCTCAAGCACGGTAGATGAATGTGCCAGCCACTATACCATGAGGCAGATATCTCCGCTCGATTTACCTGAGAGCAGCCATTGAGCCAAAAACATTCATCCACCATTCTGATTCTATTTCACATGCAGAAATTAATTACTATTTTTAATTTCTTTGTACTATGTAAATATGTGTGATTTTTGATAATGTGTATCATAAATACAAAATACTTATGACGTTTTACTAATGTCCAAATTTTGCGGATCTTAAGACAACTATTTTGTTTTCGACGCCGAGACCTTTAGTGCGGGTTTTGTTGTTTTAAACACAAAATAAGAGTCTTCCTTCCCGCTAAGATTTTATCGCGAAATGATGAATTATTACCTCTCATTACAGGCCATCTTGGATCGAGCGATCCGGCAGCATTTGGCGGAAGTTGGTTCCTCAGTCGGCTGGGGAGTCCAGTCCAAAATAGCCGTGGACTAGACACTAGATCGGACCGGCGAGGACCCGTACAGTAAGATGAAGGAACCTAGCATTAAAAAATCCACCATATCTCAGTCTAACAATACATAGGCACAATGAAATCATATTGTCTGGTTTCTGACAAAATTGTAACACAAATCTGTTTAAATTCGAGTAGTCAAATATCTGGTCCTGTACAATTTAAGTATGTCCAAATGTTTATTGATAAGTACACCGGGACCACTTTTTACACAGGGGATACGTTCCACAGTACTGTGTAAAAAAGTATACTAAAAAAGAACAATTGTGGATGTTTCCTTGTATAGAAATACTTTCAAAAATCGTGACAACGATTATTCATCTAGTAAGTAAAATAGCGATGTAGGGCGTTCAAAAACGAATAGTGTAATTATATTACTAATATGCATTGTTCAATCAACTGAAATAACACTTGTATTTTATTGGTCGGTTGGAATAAATTGCCATTTGGCAATAAGCCTGCCGATGTACAACTTAAATTATGTACAAAAAGTTAAATAAATAAAATCAATGAAAATGTGTATATTTAAAAAAGTATTATATTTGGTTTTTGTACCATGTAAAAAGAGGTTCCGGCGTACTGGATTTTATATTAAAACATGCAGATCACTTTTCGAGAAGATAATATGGATGTCTAGGCATTTACATGGCTTATGGTCTGTCACTGGCTGGTTCGAGTGATTACTTTACGCACTGTTTAACATTTACCACTCTGCCTATTGAAAATGAGAAAAATGTTCATATACGTTCTTTGAATTTGCAATATATTACAATGGTTTAAATGTTACTTTCCGTCTTCAGAATCTTGACTATATTTTCAAAATGTTTATGTATTATATACGCATAGAGGGCTTTTATATGACAGATACAAAATTGAAATTCAAGCGTTTCACGGTTTAACAAGTCAATATGTAGGTACTTACCCAATAAACATTTTTTTAAAGTATGAAATTAAATCATTTCAATTTTATTAATTTATACATATCGACGCTGGAAAGGAAAAGTTACTTAGTGACTTGTAACAACTTTACAGAAGAGCCAATTGAAGTTTTTTTTGTAATCAATAAAGAATCTCTTATTATACTACGTATCTTAAGATTTTTTTACTAGTTAAAAAAAAAAAAAACTTTAGTTCGCTCTTCTGTAAAGTTGCTACATTTCGCTTTGTAACTTTTTGCTTTCCAGTGTTGATATGTACATTAGAAAATATAAAATCTCAATTCATACATATGCAAATAATTTTTCGAAAAGTCAAAACACATAGGTATACATAATATTTTGAAAATTTGTTGAAAAAATGAGAGAATCTTGTAATTTTATTTATTTGGATAACCAACAGCTATAATTATCTTATATATATATAACAAAACAAATAACGTAATTAAAAACTCCTTCAGAGACATGAAAAATATCAATGGCCAAAGCAATATTGTTCAACATAGAGGTAGCCCTTCCAACAGACATACCCATTGGCAGGGTGATCCTGTATATTGGAATGTGGAACAATCTATGTTGACGCTGTCTAAGGTAATTATCCAGTACATAAAAGCTAATGCTCCGCATAATTTCAGGGTTGTCGACAGTACCCCGCAACAATGAAAAGAAATGCCTAGTTATATACACATCCATTCTGGACTTTTAATTGTTGTAACCGAGCACACCCTGGAGAAACTCACATGTTCCCCAAATTATCGAGCCACTCTCGAGTCTACTTCGCACCAACGAGTTGTAAGGAATTCTCAGTACGCGTGTACTACCGAAAACCCTGGCAGTACGCAGGACGAACCCTAACATCTTTAATGAACTACTACAGACTGTTTCGATACGATCGTGGAATGTCAAGGAACTCACAAATGTAATGCCCAGATCTTAAACCTTCGAAGCTCGCGTGAGATTCTGGCCATTCATTCTGTAGCGGAAAAAAAGCATTTTGTGGGCCCCGATCAAAGTCATAATTGAATATTTGGAAACATTGAACAGTAATTTATTTCATCTTCCCTATTCAGATACATTTATTATATCTGCCTGGAAAGTACGAAAATCATCCAAATCACCCTCAAAAATAGCTTTAAGTCATACGCGAATAATAGAAAATGTGAATTGACTATATTTAATCATTTCAATTAATTTATTTGAAATAATACATACATTCCAAACTAAACATCTAAGACGTGCATATTATATTTTATCATATTATATTTTATTTTTTTTTTTTTTAGTATTATTAATACACTAAATTTATTTGTCAATTTTTAAAATGTGTAAATGGGGGCTAAATTTCTAACTGTCTATGCGCTCTGTAGCTGCAAGACGTCCTGTAATCTAGCTCCTATCTGTTATAATTTTTTATTGATCTTAATTGAAAACGAGGAACTAGAATCCTAACCGTCCATGCGCTCTGTAGCTGCAAGACGTACTGGGATATTTATTAATTGTACAGCGCCCTTGAGGTGATTTTCACAAAAATGGCGCTATATAAATTATCCAACTATAACTATATATATAAAAAGACAAAAAATACATAAAGAGACTCTTGTCAAAATAGTAGGAGAATTCTGCTCCGGAAACCCCTTCAGATATATGGAACAGATAAACATCCAGAGCGATGTTGTTCAGCATAGCGGTAGCCCTTCCAACAGGCATAACCATAAAACACTTAATATCATAATTAAAAATAGAGAACAGCAATGGGCCCGGGTTGCATCCTTGCGGGACACCTGCAGTGGCGGCGCAGGATTGGTTTGCGCAGTAGACGTCGTTTCACAGTCTACAAGTGCCACCGTATCAGGACGGAGCGGACAGGCGGGTCGCGGTTGGTTGACGCGGATATTGATATAATAATTGTGATCTATCGTTGTCTTCACACAAGTCAGTAGAACTCTGCTTCGGCAGAGAAATTTAATGGCATCCGAAATTTTGACAAATCTGACGTTTACCTTTTTTTCAATCGATGATACGCACTCAAGTAACAGAGCAATTCATTTACTCTGCTCTGCAATCATTCTACAGAGATTCTTCGACATAGTTAATACTTGATATAATAACAGCTCACGGGTCTCTCACTGTGAAAGAACCTCTCCAATAGACGGCTAGCGCTTTCCTCAGCCGAAGCTAAGTATTCGCTGCCATCCTTTAGCGTCGCTAATGGAGTGGTCTTTTTCCGGTTGACCAGCACCCTGTGAATTGCAGACCAGGCGGTTTCTCTGCTCCGAGAGCCGCAGTAATTCTTCCCGGATTCCGTTTCTGCTTTCTCAATGGCGATTTTGTAGGCTTGTTTAGCCTCGAGATACTCAGGAAGTGTCTTAGTCCCTCTACGGAGAGAACCTGAGTTCTGAGGCCTGTGCCTGCATTTCCTAGCTGCTTTCTTTAGTTTATCGAGCTCAGTGTTCCACCAAGCACAGGGTTGCCTTTTGAAGGGTTTCCTGGTTGGTATACTTGCTTTGCATGATTCGTCTAAAATTCTCATTAACAAAACGATTTTCTTCTCCAAATCCAGCGAGTTGCTTACTTCGGAGAAGGAATTCTGTGATACTTAACATTCCTTTAATTTACGTTGAACTTCTTTCGAAAATTTCTCCCAGTTGGCCTTTTTGTTGTTATAGATGACCGTTTTGGTTTCCGTGGGGTTCCATATTCTGGCTGAAATTTCAAAGTAAATGGGATTATGATCACTTAGATGGTTATTGTTAGACTCTACTCTCCATCTGTCGACGGTGTCTATCAGACTTGAAGAGCAGAATGTTATATTGATAACGCTCTTGAGGTGGAGGCGACCGCAAAAGGCTTCGAAAGTGGGCCGATTACCTTCATTTAAGATGTGCAGATTTAGTTCAGATAAGAAATCTGAAACTTTTTCGCCCCTTGGGTCCGGGAACATTTCCCAAGTGTCTGAGTTTATCCAGAGCCAGATCAACGTCCGAGCCTGGTTCCACATATATGGATCCAATAACCATGGGTCCAGTGTCAGTTGTAATTTGAACCAGTGTTGTATTAGAGTCACTGTATTTGCTCAACAGAATTCCATTTAAATTGGGTTTGCAGATTATAACCGCTGCTTTACAAACATGCTCCGATGATGTAACCGATTGATAAACAGTAACTCCCGATGTCTTAATTTTGCCCGTGTTGCCTGTGTAAGGCTCCTGAAGCAGCAGTATATCCGCCCCCCGTCTGTTGGCCAGTGCTTCTTCTTGTGCCACTGCAGCCGCCCAGGTTCCACTATATAACTTTAGTCGCGCAGTAGTAACTTTAGTGTGAATGGATCCCGGTTGTGGTAGTCAGAATGGAGCTAGCCATAATTGACTCTCTCCATAGTCCTCATCATCATTTTGATTCGATAGGGACATTCCCTATCGTTGGCCCTGTGCTTAGATGCCTCGGTTTTACCCTTAGCCATCTTGATATAGTTCCAGCATCAATGATCTGCTTTTTTGTCCTTCTTGGTGCAGGTCATGGATTTATGGTCACCCGCACAGTGCAGGCGACGGTTTCCAATAACATTCAGTCGATGTCTTCGGAGGTTTTTCGGTGCGTCTATGAGCCATGACAGGAAAGCAAGTTCGTGTTTACAACCGCCTGAAATAATAAAAATGAAATAATTAGTTTGCATTGTAGGATTTAATTCTTCCACATTCACACATCTTGTCATACATACCCTTAGGTTGTCTCTACTTTTGACATGACCACACATTGAATATTTATTTATCTAATCATGCCACGGCATTCTTGGTCGTCCTACTTACAATTATCGAAAACTGATGGTTTTAAAGCAATACCTAACCTTGAGAAGCTGGGCATTCTTCACATTTACATTCTTCTATTTCTTCCAGAGCTTCGTTACAAATCAGGACTACTGAGCAGGCTTTGGTTCTAACATTACGCTCCGGTGTAACTCTAGCTTTGACTATGCATATATCAGCAGTCCTCCTTACTTGAACATAACCTATGGCGTTGTCTCCGTAATTCTGCTTCGCTGATCTAGAGTTTAATATGAAACATGCCATCATAGAAATATTTTAACAACAAATATTAGATACAATGTTTAAGAAGTCTATAAGAAAATGATAGTTTGTATTATGTTATTTTCAATATTGGGTGTCTTATACTGTCAACAAACAGGTCGCAAAAGATGTGTGTATCGAATAACAAACTTGATATACCTGCAAGGTGTACCGAAAATTCCTAGTAATATCCATATAATTTAGTAAACAAAGAGTTATGAATATGATCCATAGTTCTACCCAGTGGCGGCTGAAGGGGTTGAGAATGGGGGGTAATTTTTAAAAATTATGTGCATAAATATTTCGCAATAATTTTCACCCTGAAAACACTAATAAAAATATTTTAATATAGAGGCAGTTACTTACCTATGTCTTTATAGATATTTCCAATATGATACACAAATTTACAAAATATCACTTAACAATTTAACAGAAATTTTGGTTTTAATACTGTAAGAGTTCTACCCTTATTTTGGTTATAACCGATCGAGTGAGGGCCCAAATCTCTCCACACTCGATGAGTAGAGGTACTTCGGCTAATCAGCGTTGAAAAAAACAGGGCTCTATGGTCACAGGGTTGGTAGGTGGGTAGTTAAGGCTGTCCCCAAGTTTATATTATAACAAGTTAATACCCACGACCTTCCAATATCAACAATAAAAAGACTTAGGGGGTATTTCACCATCTCCTTGTAAATCCTGATTAACTTAAATGTCCTACTAAATCGCAGTTAACTTCAAAAACCGATTTCACAATCTCTGATTATCGCAAAAAAATTGTAAATTGCGTTTAAATCATCGCTAAAGTTAACTGAAGGAATATCCTCTGTTTAAAACACATTTAAAAATGGCGTCGTGTTAGTTGTCGTTTTGACTGTTCTACTCGAATTTTTATGGCGTTGAAAACCGTTTATAATCGAAATAATAAGGTGAGAATCCAAGATTTTGTGTTCAATTAGCTTGGTATCCTTTCAACAAAATACAATTAAAGTCGATTACAGCGTGTATAAGGAAACATTATCTTCGTACGATTTCATAACCTAGCTGACTTGTGTTTCGAATTTTGACAGTTAGCCGTTATCGCAGTTAAAGGCACAGTTGCCGGTGTTTCACTGAGTTTTCTTGCATAGTTTTATTTTGTTTAAAATAAGTCAATATGGAGCTGATCCGAGATGTGGAGGAGGAGATTTTAGAGGCAATGGAAATATTACGAAGGTAATGAAAATTCAGACACAGAGTTAATTACGTGGAGATTCTCGATGATGTTGACTTTCGGTCAAGATTTCGTTTGACCAAGGAAGCCGTCAAACGTCTTCATGATTTAATCAAAGGTGGAATTACTCCTCGAACTACACGGTACGTACATTCTCTATAATATAAAATGATACAATAAATAGTTTGATAAAGTGGCGGCTTCCGTAATGTAACACTTGGTCTCACTTGTAACTTTGAGGAGATTGTGGTTCGATTAAAAATAAAATATATACCTTGTTTTTCAGAAATCGAGCCGTTCCAACGATGAGCAAATTGCTTTTGACATTGAGATATTTTGCTACCGGCTCCTACCTCATGTCAGCAGGCGATTTCAGTGGCGTTAGCAGGTTGTCTGCTTGTCGGTTCATCAGAGAAGTTACTAATGCCATAGCTTCGTTAGCTCCAAGGTTCATTGGATGGCCCCGTGATCTTGGTCCTATAAAGCAAGGATTTTACAATTTGGCTCGCTTCCCAAGGGTCATCGGAGCTATAGACTGCACGCACGTTGCAATGACTCCAAGTTAATATGCAAATAAAAATTATTATTATATTTATTGATTCCTTCAAAGAACGGGAAAAATATGTATGCCTAGGCACATAAAATCTCTTAAGAGTATTTATTTGAATGTACCTTCTGTTTCAGAAGCAGAAGATGCTGAGGTTTATCGCAACCGGAAAGGGGTCTACTCCATGAATGTCCAGGCTATCTGCGATGCCCGCCTCATTATAAGAGATATTGTTGCCCGCTGGCCTGGTTCCAGCCACGACCAAACAATATTTAACAATTCAGTTATAAAGGAGAAGTTTGAGGTTGGACAGTTCGCAAACTGTATTTTGTTAGGTGACCATGGCTACCAAAGCCAAACATATTTATTCGCACCGCTAGCCCGAGTTAACAGTCAAGCTGAAAATCTATACAACGAGGCACAGATTCGTAGTAGGAATGTGATAGAAAGGTGTTTCGGTGTGCTAAAGAGCAGGTTTCCAGTTCTACGAAGGCGCATCACGCTGTCAAGTGCACGCGTTCAGTCCATCGTGGTGTCATGTGCGGTGTTGCACAACATGGCTGTGATGATGAACGACCCACACTTTGCATATGAAAGAGACGAAGAGTTTGAAATGGTTGATGAATTACAAAATAATTATCCGGACAATAACAATGATACGAAGCGAAACCTAATTTTAGAATATTTCACTCCTCTCTTAACACATTGTAGTCGAGCGCTTCGAACAATAGACTCTAGCCTATAGCGGGTGTTTTTCGCGATTAGCGCAAAAATATATCGCTTTCTTAAAATTACAAAACACTCGCATCAAGGCCATGGAGAAAATTAAATTTAGAACATTTTAAATCCGAACTTCTGACATCGTTGATTGGTCCGGACATTGACCGTCGCTCAAACGACGTCGATCAATTGGTTGGGTTGTACAATGAGGTACTATCTAACCTGATAGACAAACATGCACCATTTACTACGAAAACTATTCGAAAAAGGAAATCTGATGCATGGTTTGACGAAAATTGTCGACTCAAAAAGAAAGAGCTGAGACGTCTAGAACGCAAATACAGAAACACACTGTCAACTTCGGACCGATCAATATGGTTAGATATGCAAGCCTCTTATAGGACATTTATAAAAGAAATAAAATCTAGTTTCTGGTGTACAAAAATCACTGAACAGAAAAAGTCTCCAAAACAACTCTGGCGAAGCCTTCAATCTGTTCGTGGTGACTGTATAGCAGAGACATCTAACACAAGCGCTACTGCCACTGATTTTGCCGACTTTTTTACAAATAAAGTCGAAAAAATCAGACTGGCGTGTAGTTCAGCGAAAAAACCTGTAATTTTAGATAATGCCCTTCAAAAATTCAGTAAATTTGAACCAACGTCTATAAATGAGGTTAAAAGGATTGTTGCGGCATTACCCAACAAACAATGTATATTAGATCCGATGCCAACATGGCTTTTGAAAAAATGCATTAACGTATTAGCTCCATTTTTAACAGATTTATTTAATACATCCATGGAGCGCAGCATTGTTCCGAGAGCCATAAAAAAAGCAAATGTAACTCCACTTGTAAAAAATTCTCAACTAGATGTGGAAGATCTTTCCAGTTTTCGCCCTATTTCAAATCTTCCCATCGTATCAAAAATACTAGAAAAAATAGTTTCTCACAGGCTCGTTAACTATATCGAGCGGAATTCTTTATTTTCGGTAAGGCAATCGGCATACCGACGTTTTCATTCCACGGAGACGGGAGTGATAAGAGTACTGTCTGACATTATAACGTCGGTGGACTCTGGTAATCTGGTGTTGATGGCTCTTCTGGACATGAGCGCTGCATTTGATACTGTTGACCATAATATTTTGCTTGAACGTCTGGAGAAAACTTATGGTATCCGTGATCAGGCACATATGTGGTTCAGTTCATATCTTAATAAAAGAGAATATGCAGTCGTGTTCCAGGGTAAAAGCTCAACCAACTTTCGGGTGTCTACAGGAGTGCCTCAAGGGTCAGTACTCGGACCACTTCTCTATCTCCTTTACACTAAAGATATAGAGAACATCATCAAAGAATGTGGATTGTGGTCGCACTGCTATGCAGATGATACGCAGATTTATTTTTATTGCAAACCAGGCGAGAGAAGTGTGCTTGTCAATTTAATTGATGGATGCATCAAGAAAATAGGAAACTGGATGGCTGAAAACAGACTAACCCATCAAACCCATCAAAAACTGAACAACTGTGGGTGGCTTCAGCCAGACGACAGAATTTGATCCAAGATACGGCTCTACCCAATGTAGGGAGTGCCGTTTTACCCACCGTTAAACTACTGGGAGTTTTACTCAATTCTGACCTATCTCTTGACGCTCAAATAAGTAGAACGATAAGTTCATGCTTCTACCAGCTGAGACAAATTAAATGCATACGCAAAAATTTGCCGGTTGATGCCGCCCGTCAATTAATAAATGCGTTTGTAGTGTCTAGAGTCGATTATTGTAATGGTATCTATGCAGGTCTACCAATGAACAAAATGACTCGCCTACAATCTGTATTGAATGCCGCAGCGAGACTTATTTTCGGAATCTCTAAGTTCAGTCATATCACTCCACTACTTCGGGAACTGCACTGGCTACGTTTTCCACAGAGGGTCGAATACAAACTCTGTTGGCTTATGTATAAGTCACTGCACAACTCGGCTCCGGAATATCTAAGGGAACTATGCATTCCAGATGAACTAGCTGACAGGCGTCTCACGCTTAGATCAGCTACGTCTACGGCGAGAGGAAAAGTTATTATACCTCTACGCAAACAGCGCACTAAATTTGGTGAGCGCGCATTTGCGGTCGCAGGCCCTATGGCATGAAATGCTCTCCCAGCAGAGGTGCGAGGCTGTGAAAGTGAAGTGATGTTTCGGAAAAAACTTAAAACCCACTTGTTCTCTAAATCATTTGAATAAATCCGTAGCACGTGACAACAAAATAAATTATTTTAATTAAATTACAAATTTAAAAGCTTCAATTAAATTAACTTAACAATAGAATCATAATGTAAAGCGCCCTTGAGGTATTTTATTACAAAAATGGCGCTATATAAGTTATCCACAATAAATAAATAAATAAATAAAGACACAATTTCTAAACCAAATAATATTTTCGATCGAAATTTTCAAAGAAATCATATTTGACATTTGATCATCAAAAATAAATTATAATTGCTTTGATTACATCATAATTTCAGCACATTTCAAAACTGAATATAAAAACCTGAAATTAATTTAGTAAATAGCATTCAATATTTAATATTTGAAAATTCCATGTAAAAGATAACATGTTTATTCATATCATATAGTTATATGATAAATAATAATATTTATTTGCCATGCCCGCAGTTTTACAATCGCTGGATGTGTGAAATCTGATCGCGTTAATATTGAACAGTGTCGCCTAAGGCCAAGGCGAACCCTCAATAACTCATAAGTTTAATTTGCCTCGTCTAATTGAAGAGCCCATTCCACTTATGAATCATAGTATTTATTCTTTCAAGGAATCAGTACACTTCATATGTTGACAATCCATCACACACTATAAGTGCATGTATCACATAAATTCCTCCAAGTATATGCTTGTATAAAACAACAATGACAATTGAGTAAACAAAAAAAAAAATACATGTAAAAAGCAGTGGATGATTGGTAAGTACTTACGAAAAACTGGCATTGCAAAGGATTACAGTACAATCATTGCATTCTGCAAACAACTGGTCTATCTGTGTGGAATGAAAGGGTTTGATTTTATTTCTCCTTGGTAGATAAAATAGGGTGAAATATTTAACGGAACACTTGATTCACTGTGGCACAGTCGGTTGTCACTTTTCCTTACAAAACTTTGGCAACATGATATAACTATACATAATAAAATAAAATACAAAAAAAAAACGAAATGTAATGTTTATTTTATTAACTAATAATGTTTTACGGTGTGGTAACGTTCGAAACATTTTCCAGGGTGAAGTGGTACACAGCAAAATTGGCAAATAAAACACGTTTCACTTCGCTTTTGATGGGCTGCGCATACCCGACATTGTCTTAGGGGATTTTTTCTCTTACCCTTACCTACAATTTTACCTAATTTATGTTGTTTCATGTCCTTTGACAATCTTCCGGGAGGATCGAATTTTGGTGTTCGCTTCGTAGGTTGTGTCGATGGTCCCGGATCCGGGTTATCTAATTCATCATCAGAAGGTATTCGGTCGGTTATCCAATGCAATGCTACTTCATGCAGAAATTTTTTATATTTCATCTTTGGTTGATGAACCGAATTAAATATGACGAATGAATTAAAAAGTGCGCAGTTTATCAGGTACATCGTTACCCTCTTTGTCCATTTTGTAGTTTTACGCAATATCGAATAATATGAGAGGTATTAATCAGCACGGTCAACACCTTTCATGTGCTTATTGTATTCGATTATAGATGTTGGTTTTATGATTTTATTGCGCGTTTTCCAATCCATGTTCTGGCTTTCTTTCATTTCAGCAGAATGAATGGTGGAAATCATTCGAACTTCTTTTTTAGATTGCCAAACTTGCAATAGTATATCGCCTTTTCTTTTGAAAATTGATTCACCTTTCTTCTGTTTAATCATTTGCAATGATTTGGGTAGACCTCTGTTTTTTCTTATGGTACCACAAACTCTTATTTTATTTAGTAATAAAGCCTTGCAATTTTCGACACTGTTGTAGTAATTGTCCATATAAAGATGATGCCATAAATTAGTATACTCAGATACAACTTTTTTTACAGTTTCTAGTAATTTAAGTCCTTGTGCACAATACATCTCAAAATTGCAAATGTAGCCGGTATCACTTTCACATAAAATTCGCACAAGTATTCCGTATTTCACAATTTTAGAAGCATTGTAAACTCTAAAAAATAGTCTTCCCCTCCAAGGTATCATTCCCTCATCTAAACTTAATTCTTAGTGGGGTTTGTAAATGTTTTTAAATTTAGGTAAAAAGTGGTCAATAATTGGTTTTACTTTGCATAATCGGTCGGAACTATCTATGATTTCTTCATTGTTAGAAAAATGCCACGCTTTCTATATCTGCCGAAACCGGTCTCTGGACATCGTTTTAGCAAAATAAGGAGTTTCGGTTGTTGGTTCAGTAGACCAGTACTCGTCCCTTATATCCTTTCGAACTTGTCCCATCAAAATAATCAGCCCCAAAAACTTTTTCATTTCTTTCAAAGTAATATTTTTCCACTTTCCCGATTTTTTATATAATTTGTAATTATGTGAGTTTTGGTGGTAATATCTATTAGATTCGTTTATGAAATATTCAAACAAATCATCACCGATAAATAACTATCGCATCACTTACAGTTTGAGGACAATGGACATTTGAATTCAAACCGCGGTGGCCTAAAAACGATTCCAGAACTGGAGGACTATCAAACGATGACCACTCGTCCACATCCTCATCTGAGCTCGTCTCCGAATCAGAATCACTTTCAATAGTGCGACGGTGAAACGTTCTAGGTCTTGGTATTTGTTCATCATCACTCGGTTCTTTGTCTGACAACTCTTCAATGTCATCATTCCATGAACAATTAGATAAATTGTCTGCATACACTTCATCGTCACTATCATTGGCTTGTAAAGACATTTTTGTAGGGGTAACGTCCTATACAATGCTAATATATTCAAATAAGAAAATACCAAACAGTAAACAAAACAGTGCGAGCGGTATGAAAAATAGTCCAATACGTGAAATGACTCAAACTAAACTGGAGATTGAGATCGCATAAAACTCTAGATTTCTGGCGACGCCTTTACAAGTGGCACACTAGCCAATCCGGACAAGGCATCTCAAATAACATCGACAGACTGTCGCCTAGCACCCCAGGTAGCAAATCACCCTTCAAGGCGTTTTATTTCACGCTGATAACAAACCCGTTTAATGCCGTTTCCCGCCAACAACCGACAGTCGACAAAAACGGCATTTGCCGTGTCCCGCGGTTGACCGACAGTCCGCGAAAAACGGCAAATGCCGTGTCCCGACGACAATGTGTTAAATAATTATCTTGATTACCAATAATGTTCATTTCAATTAGGTAAGCATTTAGTAGTGTCTCGGTGAATATATGTCATATATTTTTTAATATTATTTATCTATGTGGATATAATTATAAATATGTATTATTTTATGTATATTTTTTAGACACTATAAGTTTATATTAAATCATTTAAATGAATGCCTCGACACGGGTTTTGCCCAGTGAGGTATTCATATTTAAAAACAAAAGTGTTATGCAAAACGTGAAATAAAAAATAGAAGCAAAATATCATGCTAGTTAAGTGAGGTCAGCTTAGATTTTTACTCTTCACCTCTTTCATATGCATGTTGTGGTTATTGAAAATCTAATCTGTTTTAAAGCAACCTTTAATTATTTTTTTTAAATAACACGGTAAACGTAACTAATGTATGAAAAACTAGTTAATTTATTAATACTCTCCACTGCAGCTCCATAAAAACTCGTGCTCTAATTTGTACTCGTATACACCACACTACTAGTAATAACACTATGCAAGTTATCAGTTCTAAGAATTTTTATCATAATTGTGATAGTGTCAAAAAACCTTTATATATATTTTTTTTTGTTAATGGTTTAAAATATTAAATTATAAAGTATATAATTTAATATTTTAAACCAGATTGAATTGAATTGAACTAGAAGTTGTATTCATTTAAGACAGGGGTGCTCAAACTTGAACTGCTGGCGATCTACCTCAATATTTTTAGACTACTTACCATCGACTTGAGAGGCTGCAAGTATGTGTGATGCAGGGTTGTCGTACATACACGATACACCCTACCTACCTAGGTAGGGTGTACCGTAGCATATATAGATATTAGCTTTCCGCACAATTTACATTATCTTAGTCAAGGTTTGGGTTAGGTTTACTTAAGTTCTTCTCTACAATATCAATGAAAAAACTCCTAGTTATTCAAAATTGCGAGTTTATTCGTTGTTACAAAACAAAAGAGTTACATATGGTGTTAAACTCAACTAAGGAGTGACTTTGGATGTTGAAGCGTGGCACTGCATGTCCTCAGCATACTTTTCATAAGATGGTGCGTAACCACTGAGTGCCAATCGCAAGCATGATGACATATGATCGTCAGTTAGTCGATTGCGATATTTTGACTTCATTATCTTCATTTCAGAAAATGCAGACTCGCACAAGTAAGTTGACCCAAACATTGCCGTCAGTTGAAGGGCGATTTGCCTTAGATTCGGATATTTATCTTCAGATATAAAACACCAGAAATTTGTATCAGATGCTGTAGCTTTGAGATGTATATCTGATATAATCTGCACCAACTCATTTTCAACAGAACATGAGTTCATATTAAACTGACTTGCTACTTCAGTAGCTAATTCCTCAATGTTTTTACATGAAAAAGGATAACTCATAAATGATGCTACATTTGCCAATTTACTGCAATCATAAAAACGCATTTCGAATTGTCCCAAAATATTTGATAATTCAGCCTCATACGTATCATAATTCAACTGAGGAATCCTTGCTTTTAAAGACGGAAAATGTTTCAGATCATTTCTTTTCAGTTGATCTATCATAAGTTGCAATTTACTTTTGAATGCGTTTACTGCGCTAATCATCTCAATAATAGTTTTTCCTTTACCTTGAAGCTCCAAGTTAATGGTGTTTAAGTGCATTGTGATGTCAGTCAAAAATGCCAAATCAGTCTGCCATTTTTCGTTTTTCAACATCTCAGTGTCATCACCTCTTTCGTCTAGAAAAGCTGTTATTTCGGGCAATAATTCTTGAAACCTTTCTAAGAATTTTCCGCGACTCAACCACCTGACGTCCGTGTGAAGAACTAAATCAGTGTGTTCAGCTGACTCCCTATCTTCCAACTGCAACTTAAAAAGCCGCCGTTGCAAGCTACGTGCACGGATGGAATTCACAATTTTTGTTGCAATGCCCATAATTTCCTCCGTGTTTAAAACTTTTGAACACAAAACTTGTTGATGTATAATGCAATGGAATGAAAAAAATGAAGGGAATTCTTCATTAGCTCGAGACAATGCCACAAAACCGTTCTTCTTTCCAGTCATTGCTGGTGCTCCATCGGTTGTAATGCACACTAATTTATATATTGGTAGCTTGTAGTTTTTTACAAAATTGATGAAAACGTCATATATATCTCCGCCACGGGTCTTCCCCTTCAGAGGAATGATTGTCAAAAATTCTTCCTTAGCCAACATGTCATTGAATACCATCCGAATAAAAATACACAGCTGGGCAGTGTCTGTCATATCGGTGGATTCGTCGAACTGTAAAGAAAAGTATGTACATTCCATGATATCATATTTTAGTTTATCTGCGATGTCCTGACTCATGACTTCAATACGCCTTGTGACAGTCGGACGAGATAACTGAAGTTCTCTAATAGCAGACATGATTTCTGTTTTATTTTTAAAATCTCCAAATAAAGTCTCACCTGCTTCAATAAATGCTTCCTTCACAACCAATCCATCTTCGAATGGTTTCTTGTGTTTCGCCAATATATGAGATATTTTAAATGACGCGATCGTAGCAGCTTTTGATTGTTTGGCTGGGCTTGTGAACATGGTTTGTTCTTTTTTCAAACAAGATATCAAATGACTTACTTTTCGTTTTCTTAATTCACTCTGTGGCGGAAAATCCTTTTCATAGTTTTTATGAACCGTTTTATGATGCCTCTCTAAGTTACCACGCTTAGGTATTGCAACTGACGCACGACAAATAACACAAATGCACTTATCCTTCACCATACAAAAGAAAAATTCTTCCTCTCAATCGTTATTAAAATGATACATTTTAGATTTCTTCATTGCACTCATTTCGCACTATTTAATAATAAACTTTGTATCGACGTAGTATCGCCTTCAAGTTACAATTCAGAATGACTACAATTCCTGCAGGCGCAACATTTATATCGGCGTGAACGAAAGTCTCGAATGTTCCCGTCAAACGCGCCGCCCGAAATGGTCTAGTACAGTCTAGTCTAGAAACAACGCGGCTTTTCTTTGACAAGTACCGCGCGTTCCTTTGATAAAGCCGCCTTTTGCCGTAAGCAGTGTTATTACGTAATAAATTTTTGTAGTTTAGTTACCTACTTATTAAAAATTTTTTTCTTCTCAAGATCTACTCAAAAAGCACTCGCGATCGACTGGTCGATCGCGATCGACCGTTTGAGCACCCCTGATTTAAGACATGTTTACAAAAAGTGTAAAATCGTAGAATGAATATGGAACTATAATTTGATATGTAAAATGTTTCCCTCAACACTCATTTATATAATATATGTATGTATATGTCATTTAAAACAAACAATCAAACATTGGTTTTAAATTTTGATATTTTAAAATAAATTTGATGACTTGAAATTTGACTGCTTTATAAATATAAGTTGATTTTTGAGATGTAACCTTTTTTAATGGGGGATTCATTATAAAGGAAACAATAAAAATATAAACAATAAGTGAAAATAAATGTGTTTTTATTCCTTTTATTGAGCCAAATTTTAAAAATAAGTATTCAAACATTTTATATTCCTAAAATGTATAATCTAAGAACTAACTTTGTGGTTATTCATTATAATCAAATAAATATAAAGCAACTTGTTTTCAACCACTCATTTTTTATTTTTTCTACCAACCGGTTTTAAAGCTACAAAAGCTTTATTATCAAGGTATAATTAACTAACTAGTTAATTTAACCCTTATAAAGAAGCTTTGAAACTGATTGGTAAGTGGTTGAAAACATAAGTTGTTTCATATTTATTTTCTTATTCGTTCATTTTTTGATTTTCAAAAAATGCAATCTTTCTTTATAATATATCCGATTAGCTTCTAGCTTTTCTTCTAATATTTTTGTCTTCAAAGAACGCTGAATTTCCTTTGCAGCTAATTCTTTCTTTCTCTCCTCCTTTTCTGCTTCACGTTCCTGTGTCTTATACATCCATTCCTCTTCCAAAATTTTTTTTTGAAGCAAGATCAAATCTTTTCTCGCATCTATAACGCGCCCTCCTTTCTTCAAAGCTGGGTGCTTCGGTGTGCGCAGCTGCGGGACACTCCAGGTATCCCACTGCTGCGCTGTAGTAATGGCTGCCTGCCGGCTAGGGACTACCGGTGATGTAACCGCTGGTGGCGAAAGAGCTGCCGGCGGCTTAGCGGCGAATACCGGTATCGGTTCATCCCGCGGCTGAGTGGTATATACCGGTATCGGTTCATCCCGCGGCTGAGTGGTGAATACCGGTATCGGTTCAGCCCGTGATGTAGACGGCAGGCTGATACGATCGTCCTCTTCTTCGACAAAATTTATGTCCTCAACGTAGGACGAAGAATCTGAAATAAATGATAATATTGGTAATGAAGTGCGGAACTTTTGCTGAGATGACTTTTTATTGTTGATTTAATAAATATTTACATAAACAAGGCAAAGAATTTAGCTCTAATAATATCTTTTGGTGTTCAATATTGATATTTAAAAAATACTTTTATTGATGATAGAAAAAAATATTGGATTGGCCTCATCGTGCAAGTATTTCATAGTCCCTGGACTGGCACCTGAAGTGTATTTTTTATTTTCCAAAATGTGAAAACCCGCTAGGGCATTTAAAATAAAATAAATATTTAAGATATTTACTTACACAGCGGTGTGGCATCACTGTCAAACACCATCGGTTCGCCCTCACTACTCAGGGATATCATTTCCATAATCTTCATTTCCATCTGGTCAAGAGGAGGCACCGTACTGCTACCCCCACCAGTCTTCATGAGGTCCTTACGGATATCCGTAGACCTCTTCCGCACGGCCCGCTTGATGGCGTCATATTTTTGCCGGAGATTTTTCCTGGTGCGGAATGCAGACGCTTCAGCACTGCAGTTAAATTCTGCCTCTATTGAGGTCCACTCAGCGTCTTTATCTCGCCACTGCACGGAATCACTTTTCTTACATTCAACAGCACTTCTACGACTATATACCAATTTAATAAGCTTATCACATTCGCTCCTAGTAAAATTCGTTCCTCTCTTATTCATCCTGACTGATTTAACTAAAATAAACTAAACTTAAGAAAAACTATGATTATTAATTATTATATAAACTATTAAAAAACTGAAAAAGCTAAAGAGGAAAAACTAAAACGAACTAAACTTAAGAAAAACTAGGGTTTTTATTATATAAACTATTAAAAAGTTAAAGAGAAAAACAAACAAACTAAACTTAAGAAAAACTATGATTAATATTATGTAAAGTATTAAAAATAAACTGAACTACAAGAATTACTATGGATAAATCAAACTAAACGCTATAAAAAGTTAACTTAATTATTGATTCTAATCTTAAATAACGAATAAAATACTGAGATATATCTAAAACTTATAAAAACTAACCGAATAACTGAAGAATTGACGAAGTTGCTGAGAATTGAATAGTTTTACGCGTGTTTTGACAGATAAGCGATTGATTTTTGTCCATAGATTTTTGCATTCCGGCATTTCGCGCTGTGTTGCCAGACGAATGTCTTGATTAACTAGTCGGAAGATTGATTTAGCATTATTTCGATGATGAAATCGGTTCGTTGCAAAAATCGTTTAAATCGGGTAGCAAATTTTAACTTACATTTAGTTAATCAGGATTTACAAGTAGATGGTGAAATACCCCCTTATTCTAATAAACTTAAATATAAAATTAACCTAGCCTTATAATTAACTTTTATTAATAATCGGCGCGCGTGCACGAGAAGATGTATGAAGGTAGAGGAAGCGAAATCTATATGCAGAGATAAAGTTACGTGGCGTTCCATCCTCTCTGCCTACTCTTACGGGAAAACGGCGTCATGGTTGCCGTTGTATTTGTCATAAAAAGGTGGGAATATAAAAATAGGTTTTTGATGTAAATAAAGTGAATTGAATGTAGTGGATTTTAAAATATAAATATTATTTTAAACTTATTATTACTCGCGTTTTTAACTGTTCTGAGCTTCACAAATATCAACATGTGGCCGGTTCTTGGAGGCACCTTCTCGGTAAGAACAATAGGCTCTCAATTCCCTAAGCGGACGGACATTTATTACTCAGCTTCAACGACCCTTGCGAAAGGCGCATTTCAGGTCCTTGTTACTGACTAATAAAATCTAACGGTACTTTTTTTAAGATAGACGCGTTTACAGAAATTATTTTTATAAAAGAAATGACAGAATTGATGGATTTTGCACAGCGGTACTTTCGGTCTATATCAACCTTTCCAAATATGGATAAAAGACTGATTGGCCTGTATGAAGCTACGTGTCTGTAATCTTCCTTTCCAGGTTTTAGTATTACTTCAATTCTGGCAATTTTCCATTGGGCTGGGAAACAACCAAGTCTCAGACTCTCATTAAATATGCTATGGAGAATGTTCGGAATGCATTCGAACGATTTTTGACAAATGTCTGCAGTGAAGTGATCGCTGCCTGTAACTTTACTGGAATTTAAGCTAAATAATATATTTCTTATTTCTAATAGTGTAAAAAGAATGTCATTGTCGGCCAATAGATTTCGAACTCCATTTTGCCTAATTTCAAGTTGCTCGTTTGTTTTTCCATTCATGCTGTCATCCGGAAAGAAATGCTTAAGAAGTTCAGTTGCCGACTCCTGCGCTGAGGAAGTTTGAACGCTGTTGAATTTAAGCGTCTCTGGAGGTCGTGATTGCGAGTTTCTCAATATTTTTTGTACCGTAGACCAAACCGTATCTTTATTTTGTCCCGTGCAAAAATCTTTCCAGCTTTTAGTCTCAGCTAACGAAATCGCATCTGTATATTTTTGCTTGATCTCAATGTACGCTGGTAATGTTATGAGATTTCTTCTACCCGCAGCCAAGTTGACCAATTTCCTCTTTAGTCTAATGACTTCTTTTTTAAGTTCGTTTAGTTCTCCAGGGATATTTTTTAGATTTTAACGTTTTAACGTTGGGGATGGACGAGCGACAGGCTTCTGAAATTGCATCTGTAATAGTACCTACCTCTCTGTTTAGGACACTCGGTTCATATTACTGTCTATTTTTATTAAATTTAGTTCTTTTTCTGTAATTATTTTCTTTAAGGTGTCTTTGAATTTTTTCCAGTTTGCTTTGCTGGTTTTATATAAAAACGTCGTAACTTCATTTTCAATAGTATTAGAGTCGGTTTCTAATTTGATATTAAATGTGATTGCATTGTGCTCTGAAAGTGCAGCTAGCTGTCGGTGGATTCGCCATTTCTCGACTAGACCAATCAAATTTGCAGAGCATGCCGTGATGTCTATAATGCTTGTGAGCAAATCATTGCCTCGAAATGTTTCAAATGTGGGTACGTTTCCCTCGTTTATAAAGTGAAGCTGATTTTGAGACAAAAAATCATTGACTTATCTCCTCTTTTGTCTGACCTGTTGCTGCCCCCCCAGATGCTCTTAGAATTTGCATCTGCCCCGATAAGAATTCGATTTTAGATCTTATAGTTTAGCAGGGCGCTGATTTTACTCAGGCAGGAGTCGACGTCTTCACTTGGAGTAGAATATTGAGAACCAAATATAAGTGGTCGTGATGTTAATTTAGTTTCAATGAAAATGTTCGTATTATCACTGTATTTATCTAAAAGTATGCAGATATGAGATATCTCATTGTCTAAAATTATTACGGCTGCTTTTACTGGAAAATTACGATTACATTTTTCCAAATATTTTGCCACTGTATGTTGATTTATTGATCTTTCCGGTGTTACCTGTATACGGTTCTTGTATGAGTGCTATATCATATTTTTGCTGTATAGCTTGTTGAAAAAATGACAATGTGGCAGCTTCGCATTTTTGAAGGTTTTCCTGAACAATTATGATATTTTTTCTGGATTTACTGTCCATAGTCGACCATATTTCGATATCTAATAAATTGTCTTTGGTGTGCCGGACACTCTGGACTTAAAGCTTGACAACCTCGAAAAAGTCATTTACAATAAAAAATATATAAAATTTAAAAAAACAAAAAGGGAAATAAAAACTAGGATTAATAAAATTATTAATGAAGAGAGTGAGAGATGGTTGGTTTTTGTCGGGCTCTCTGTTGATGGTCCAACCAAGGGATTGTAAGAATTTCAAGGCTTCTAGAGTCTGCAGCCGGAGAGTTTCTCGGCTCTGATGTGCCAGGAGAAAGTCGTCCAGATAAACAATAACTCGAATGCCCTTTCTTCGAAGGACCTCTGCGATCCAATTGGTTATTGCTGCAAAAATTTGAGGGGAACTGCTCAAACCCTGGGGCAAGCATGTCATCTGCAGACATTGACCTCTGTACACGACACGTAGAAAACGACGATGGGTCTTTGCAACTTGTATATGAAAATACGCATTCGACAGATCTACTTTTGTCAAGTAGTCTCCGGGTTGCAAGAATTCGGGCACTTTGAGTGGGAGATCAGGGAAAACTTTTTCACTCGCACAAAATTGTTTAGCGCTTTCAGATTGATGATGGGACGATGAGTCCCGACGCTCTTCTGCACTAGAAACATCTGGGACAGGAAACCCCGATTCATGGGTGCTAGTTCTAATACTCCCATTTCTAGCAACTCCTTTATCTGTATGTCCATTTCCGCCGTGTATTTTGTGGCAAAATTGTGCAGTCTTATCCGAGTGGGCCGGGATAGCGGTGGTTTTATCCAAAATGGTATCCGATAGCCATTGAGAATTTTTAGGGCGAAGTCGGGGGCATTTGCGGTACGCCATTGTTCTAAAGAACCTTGCAATTGCCCTCCCTGAAATCGCCCGGGCTGGTTGTCAATTGTTTTGGGGGCGACGGTGCGAGGTCTGCCCACGCCCCGTCTGCCTCCGAAATTTCCGTCCTCTGCTGGCAGAGGAGGAAAGGCCAGAATGGTGACCGGGGTCTGCCCGCCGGTACTGAAACAGAAATTGGGTGGGACCCAGATTTCCCGCAGGAGCACATTGAGTCTGTTTGACTGTTTGTGCTCCGCTCTTTGGCCTTGACACTCTTTTCCTAACCCTGGGGGTCTGCGGAAACTGAGCCCTAAAGACTTTGCTTGCCCCACCCAGTCTCTGCAACCGGGTGACAAGTTTGTCCTCATTGAACAGATGAGTCACCGTGGGAGGAATCTTTTCCAGTGTTGCCTTATCCCCTGGAGTTCTACAGGTCCTTAGAATACGGTCCCGTCTAAATTCAATTATTTCTGCCCGCTTCCTGCAAGCTATCTGGAGTATGTCATCGTTCTTGGCAATGCTTCCCCCAAAAACATCCTGAAATCTTTCTGCCAGGGCCTCTGGCGAAAGTTCAGTATCTGGCTGACAGCTCCAGGTCAAGACATTTTGAATAGATTCCTGGAGGGCCTGCCGTTGTTGGAGCGCTACGTAGGAGATGGCAGCAAAAGCCCTCTCCATACCTGTGAGTTGGACACATGCAGGCGTGATAACCTCACAGTTTACCTCCAACTCTTTGAATCCCGGGTCAGCAGCATACTCCTTCAGCACCTTGGCGTAACGGACATTACACCAACCGGGGGTGTCGAAATTCTGTAGGCGTTCCACTGTCTTTAACATGGCATCGGTCGGTGCTCCTATTAGTGGTTCCTTTAGTGCCACTGCGGGGTCCGGTACATGAAATACCCGAGCCGTGGATGTGCTGCAGGCACTGACACTAGGCCCTGACACATTTGGAGTCTCCACCGGGCCTAAGGGAGACTCTTCGTCTTCGAAACCCTCAAATTCACTGCCAACTGCGCCAGATACGCCGCCGGCATCTCGCTTAAAAACGAACTTCTGGAGATCGCTTAACTGGCGCGTCAGCTTTTTGAGCATTTTATTTTGAGACTTTTTACGCGTCGCGAGCCATCCGAACTCGAATCAGAATCCATGGTCTCATAACGACGCTTGCGCGTACTTGAGTCCGTGTTCTCACTTCGGTGTTTTTTGGTAGTTTTCGCCAGAGTCGGCGGTTCCACAAATGACATTACGGCGCGCGAGGGTTATGTGATGATAAAGATATGTAAATAATATTTGAAGCGCAACGACGCACGTTGTTTTTAAAAAATAAAAACCGGTAAACAAGATGGCGTCCACAAAACAATGCGCGTCACTAATACGAAATTACACGAAAAAACAGTGAATAAACGCAACACTCCTAGTCAATTATATCATATAGTTTTCTTTAAACAACGGAAGCTTTTAAATAAACAATTGAGTTATCTCTAGCACTTAATGTATCACAAAAAACTTAGCGCGAGATAATTTGTGACCACATAGAAAGAATTTCTATGTCAATTGACAAAAAAATTTGCATGACGCCAACTGCCGGTGACAAAACAAACGACCTATCACAGAGCATATAGATGATGTCATCCCAGTGTTGACAATATAAGGAGAATGGAAGCTAATTTAGACCACTATAGACAAGAATCGAAATGTTGTCTCTCACATATATAAAATATGTTCTGGATGACGAACGGCACTACATAATAAAGTCAAGAATAAAACCCGCTGTAACATCGCACAAAACAAACATTTTTATGCCGAACCGGTGACATTTCGAAGGGATGTATTGTTTAAATAACAGACGACCTTTGAAAACAATAATGCTTTTGTCGATAAATAGATTTTCGTGAGGCATCATAGTTGCTTCAAAAATTGTTCTGGTATGGTCAAGAAGAAATCTAATTTTATGAAGTTTATCAGTCGGTATTTGTACATTACTATCACTAAAGTGGAGCATTTGCAACAATAGTTGGTACCTGTCTCTGGGCACCGTCGTTCCGAAAAACGGAGTGTGAAGTATAATGTTTGTACTCCAATACTCTTCTATTGTCAAACGCTTAGTCCTCGTCATTGCGAAAGTTATATACATTTCCGAAACTGTTGTGTCCACCCATTATATGGATCTCGCCTTTTCCTTAAAATCGACAGTGCTCATTTTGTACTGATAAAATTTGTTTCAGCATTAAAAGAATTGTTATACAAGTAAAGTAGTTTAATGGATGTTCTTGACCTTGGAATGTTACTACCACTGATCTTTAAGGCTTCCACACTACGTTTTCCTTGGTTTTGTCTTTATAGTTAAGTCTCAGTACTTTTAGTACGCGACCAATATGAGGGTTGGCATATGATGACTGAAACAAGATCTTCGTCAGGAATGTCAGCAGAAATTCCTCTGACTAACCCCATTCGAGAAACATTATGCGTTGGGATAAAGGCCATTAGACATTGCAAAAATATTTCTGATGAAAGAGTTCGCTGCAGTTGCATTATTAAATTCCATCTTTATTCTGTACTTTCCCTCGGCCTTAATAGACCCGTTAATTATATTGGGTACCTTTCTGGAAAACAAAAATTTGCCTAACTCCACGGTTAAGATAGGTTTGCTCTGTTCACAACGCTGTATAGTCATATTGAAAGGACCGCAAGATCTAAGGGGATTAAAATATTCCTTAAGACCGGAAGACGGAGGGTTAGAGGATTGCCCTGGCGGAGGAGTAGTTTCATTTTATTTATTTTCAAACAATCGCGGAATATCAGTAACCTTGGCGTGGTCCATTTTCCTTTTTTTATATAAATGTATCTCGTCTGTTGGTACGACTTGCACCCCGCCGATAACAAATGTTATGGCTTTGAGTCTTCGTCTTCGTCTCCCGCTGAGTATTATAGCAACTCGGGGATATGAGAAATCTTATCCTGAAGCTACCGAGCCATTGTAAAATAAATTGTCTTAACTTACGTCAAAATGGACGCCTTTCACTTTTTACTGACTACATATTGTATAATCGGTTCGTCTCGCACAAATTTATTTGACAAATGGTCGAATCTTTTCGATTCTCTCGCTAGGTGGCCGTAATATTGCCATATGTGAAAAAATGGCTGGTTAATTAACCAGCCAAATTCACCGTACCGGCTCGAATTATGTGTTAAAATATAATTTTTTTTTTAATATTTTCAATTTTTTTCTGTAGTTCTAAAACTTCATATTTAAGAAGTGGACCCAGCTTCGTTGCTGCGGTTTCAATTATTCTGCCACCAAGAATAGCTTCAGTAAGTGTCCCATCTGCTGTACCGCAATTTACAACCTTATACAATTTGGATGCAGTTATTCTGCCAAATCTTAGGCTATCCATAGAGCACAGTTTGCTCGGTGTTGGGGTGGCATTGTCTGCCATTTTGAATGATTTTTCTTTCATATTTAACTGGCAGCAGTTTATAAATTGTCTGCAGACCAAATATCTCTTGTTTTAATAAATTGATACACAAGGTAGGTAATTAATAGATTAATTCTATTTCAGTTGATTGGCTGTTGATGACTCCCAGTCCTATCGTTTTATTTATATATTAACCTTTAACATACTATGTGAAAAAACTTCCATAAGTTCCTGTGTGGTAACCCGAGGTTACCCAAACTAAATTCGTTTTTTCTAGCCTTTAAAGTAAAATAATTGTGAAATAACCTTCACATACTCTTAGATTAAGAGTAATGACATTATTGTTTATGTTTACAAAACACAACACTACAGAATATCAAAACTACTTGAGTGACGATTGATTTACTCTCCCAATGGAATCCCACAAGAAAAATTCCTGCTTGAAATTCATTAAGGATAATAATACTCAGTTCATTGGTAATATTCACGTGTTAATATAAACTAACTTTTAACTAATGTTTTTTGAAATAAGCATTTATTTCAAGGTTTAAAAATTCGGTTATAAGCGTAGACTATACCCTGTCTGCGTAATCTATAAGTGCGAAAGAACTACAATTAATAATATGAATCATAACACGTATAAAACATATGAGTCGAGGTCCTGTAAAAAATAAGATGGTGAGATGTTCTTCAAACGAATTAAAATATTCAGCTTAATCTTATTTTTCAATGAAATACAGAATATATATTTTTAGTACCTATACGATTTCGATTTTACTATTTCATTCCTTGGAAAATAAAACCAAAAAAGGTACATGAGTACACCACATCATATTTTTGTAAATGCCAGTATTCAACAAATACACCTTTTTAAATAACATATTACAACAGAGATGAAGAACATTTTAGAGAAGGTAATATAGAAGTCTAGGCATCTATAGGGCTTATGACCTGTCATTGGCTGGTTTAAGTGGCCACTTAACACACTGAGTATCATTCACCATTCTGCCCATATTTAAGCATATATATCCCTTCAATTCTTTCATCTGTTGATGTTTAGGAAGTTAAAGAGCTAAAACCTTACCTTTTCTAAAATGTTCTTCATCTCTGTTGTAATATATTAATATTAACAGCTCCCCAGGGAGTTATATCCTGTCCTTGTCTACAAAAATTTGTAAAAACTCAAAATATTGTTAATAAGTCCACCTGGTCCATGAAATACACCGCAAGACAAATAAATTTACGAGTTCTCAAAAAAAACTAAAATTGACATATAATGAATTATTCTTGATATTTAATTAGTTTTTTTTATATTGTTTGACATATGTGATGACTACTCGTTATTTCAAGGTTAAAATAAAAAATCTTACTCATGAATTGTACTTAGAAATTGCCATTATATATCAGGTATCAGATTACCCGAACCTTAGAGACCCATAACGGTTCATTTATGGTCGAGTGTTTGTGATGGAATAATAAAAGACATGTTATTTTTTAATTCATATTTAAGAAGTAGGTTCTTATCGCTTTATTTTAAATTAAAGTATTTTACATTTAAACATATTTATAACATTTAAAAATATTTAGTACTTAGTGAATTCACCTTTATTTTTTATAACATGTAAAATTCTATTATTTAGAGAAGCGTAAAGCGAATCTAAAATTTCTGATGTTATTTCTTCTTCCCAAACTTGAATTAAGTTTTTTTTTAATTCCTCAATGTTTTTTGATTTTTTTTTCCCAACTTTTTTTTTCATAATCGCCCATAAATTTTCTATCGGGTTCAAATCAGGGCTATTCCCGGGCCACGTCAACGATTTTAAGCCAATTTTCTCCTTGAATTCATTGATCTATAAAAAAACAATAAATTATTTATCATGTGGTCACAAAATGCATTTAAAAATATATATATTTGTACTCACAGTGCGGGCTCTATGGCACGGCGCAGAATCGTCCTGAAAAATTGGGTCCGCGGTATACTGCGTAATGTCCTCGATTGTTGGAATAATATGTTTTTTTAACACTTTTTTGTACTGAATGGCATTCATCGTACCCTGTACAAAATTTAGAGGTCCTAAACCGTATGCTGTCATGCACCCCCAAATCATCACGTAGGGTGAATGTTTAACGGTTCGAGTGACGCACGACGGATGATATCTTTCCCCACGTTTTCGTCGAACTATCTTTCTGCCGTCTGGACCAAAAAGGTTGAATTTTGATTCATCAGAGAAAACAACATTTTGCCAATCCTCCAAGGTCCAATTCTGGTGCTCTTTCGCCCAATCCAGTCTAGCCTTCTTCATTTTGTCCGTGAGTAATGGTTTCTTTGCGGGACTCCGTGCTTGGAAACCATGCTCCAACAGCCGCCTGGACACTGTTTTTACTGAAAATGTTGATGTGCTGGTAGACTGCACCTCTGCGTGTATTTCAGGTGCCGTTAAAAATCGATCGCGCATAACAATTTTTTTTATTAAGCGATCATCTCGGGCAGATGTCACGCGCCCCCGTCCGCTTCCTTTTTTCCGTTCTATGGATCCAGTTTCTTGGATTTTTTTTAATAAAAACCTCACTGCACCTTCTGAATACCCAACTCGACGAGATATTTCACAATTAGATATGTTTTCTTGCGACAATGTGATTATTTTGGATTTTATCGCAATCGACATTTGCTTTGCACTTTCCATGATTGTTGTGTTATGTTCACTCAAACGCGGGTAAAACAAGACTGTTGAGACATTTTAAAATGTAAATATTGTAGAAAGGTGACACATAGTGTCCTTAATTTATTAAACAAAAGAAAGAGGTATCGATAAAGGATTTCTTAGAAAAAGGGTTCAGTAAAGTCAAGGGGCGCGGTAGCAGGTAAACTCGTAATTTTTTTTGTCTTGCGGTGTAGAATAGAATTTGAAAAAAGAAAAAAATTTCGGCGTTGCCTAGTATGTAGGTGAAATAATTCAATTACACGAATCTCACCCGCATAATTAAAAGTTTCAGTTCTTTAACTTCGCAAACATTAACAGATAAAAGAATTGAAGAAATATAAATGTTTAAATATGAGTAGAATGGTAAATGTTACACTGTGTGTAAAGTGGCCACTTAAACCAGCCAATGACAGGTCATAAGCCCTGTAGATGCCTAGACTTCTTCATTACTTTATCTAAAATGTTCTTCATCTCTATTGTAATATGTCAAGATTAACAGCTCCCCAGGGAGTCGAATCCAGTCCTTGTCTACAAAAATTTGGACAAACTCAAAATATTATATTTTATGTACTTACATTTTTCCTTCTTTGCACGACTGTTTGAATGCACTTCATTAAATGTTGAATATTTATATTAAATGTCGAGTAACATTAATTTGAAAATTGCTTTTTTTTTTAGTTCTTAACACATAAAATCACCACCATTTACAGAAATCAAAAAAATTAACCATACAAAAAACATTTAATTTACAATTCGGAGATACAGCACACATTTTTTTAGTAAAGAGCTTCGACTTTCGGTTCATTGGTATAAAGTTCCGAGGTCAACTGATTTAGTATTAAATTACTGTCTCTTTTCATCTTATTAAAATTATATGTGTGTCTTGCTCAGTTATCTCATTAGATTATATCTCTTTCCCTCAAATGAATGTTTTATATATTTGTCTCAAGAATACTCGACGTTTTGTCATTTTCTGAGATCATTGTGGACAAAATATTCCATTTAAAATTATCTAATAAACCTAAAAATATGATATAATTTTTTTCTGGTGCGTAAAAGATCACTTTAAGATTACAAAAAATTTCGTTGTGATATTCAAAGGAGTTGACGAGATATTGATGAATTAAGTGCAATTTGCAACGCCGGTTACATCATAGGAACGGGCGGGTTAAATAAAAAACCAAAGCAAATAAATTGAGGTGTGGGTATTTTCCCATTTCTCTGGCTGTAATGAATTTTTTTGAGGTTCTAACCGCAGCCATCTTGGATTTTCTCAAATAGCACTCTGTTATCCTCCTTGATGGTTCCTTAGAATGTCTCCATTCATGCTAAAGATTTTATCTTTATTCAATGTTTACGCTTTTGGAGGTGGGTGATGTACGGTTGCGTGTACTAATGTAGGTAGGGGAGGGGTATGCATTGTCCGCCATATCTCTTCTCCCTAGTGTTCGAGTTAACAATAATTAATATAAATAGATAAAGGTGTGATTAGAGGGGGCGCCTTACCTGAAACATCCCTCCCCCTTTGTGAAAAAACTGCTACTAAGTTAATGAAACATCTAAAATAAAATTTGCCAAAGAAAAATCATCGAAATTGTTAAAAATGAAAATTGTTAATGTTTTTTCAAAAAATCGTTAAAATTGTTCAAAATGCACTCGAAAATGTTTGTTAAAATTATTTTTCATCCTTATGAAACTCAGTTAAAGAGAAAAAAACTGAATAATATTGTCTTTTGTAACGCTTAATAATAAAAATGGCTGTGATTGTTTGTTCGACACTTAATAAATATACATATAAAAATACATAATTTTTTTGTAACAAAACATTACTACTTAAGTACCGAGTGTCCTTTTTTCACATTAAACTGGAAGCCTCGATGGGTGCGGCGCTGGTTTAGCTGCCGTCTCTCGTCATCCTGATGTGCTTCATGTCGTGGTCAGTTATCCTCATATTGAAGAAACGCCACACCCCGATGACGAGTGCGATGATAATGCAGACCAATACTAGCGCTGTGAGTGATATGTGGTCAGGTGCTGGTCTCATGACACTCGCACCTGACTGCGCTATCACTGCGTCTTCTTTTGATGATGTAGAACCCATGGTAGTAGCGATAGGGTAGATACTTTTGTCTTGTTACTTTTATGAACGACTCTGGCTCACTGAATCTGACAGGTTTTCTTCTCGCACGGCCTAAACGTGTTGTCATTTGTGCTGCGTTCGGCAAATTTTTTAATGGTCATGACGGTGTATCCTCGTTGCAGTTCAGATGTTAATTCGCAACCAAGCCGTTACCATTTCTGGCAAGTCATCGTTTCGGAGTTTGTAAGTAGGATTTAGGCGGTCTATGGAAATGGTTTTCTTTCTCCTTGATTTTTATTTTAATCATCTTATCCCGTCTTTTTAAAACAAATTTTCCGGGATTTTCCAAAAAACAATTTGTGTTTAAGGTTTTCGGATTTTTTCGAGATTTTTCCTGGGTTTTCCAAAAAATATTTGTGTGTGAGGTTATCCGAATTTTAGAAAAAGAAGAGAAAACTATTTGTGTTCGAGTTTTTCCGAATTTTTCCTGGGTTTTCCGAAAGACTTTGTGTTTGAGTTTTTCCAAATTTTCCAAGATTTTATAAAAAGAAGAAGAGAAAACTATTTGGTTTTCTGATTTTTTTGAGATTTTTCCTGTGTTTTCCGAAAAATTATTTGTGTGAGGTTTTCCGAATTTTCCGAAAAGCTATGTGAGGGCTCTCATTACCTCGTTTTTTTACAAAAATATGGGTACAAGACTTAAAATCGGGAACGATCGCGCCACTTGCCCGTTAGTAGATGCACGCTCGGAATTGCTGGTTCGCGGGATGCGTTATCCTTTATTAACTTTGCTACAGAAGCCTAAATACAATGACTGCAATCACCTACCTTATTTTGGATTCTGGCACCTTTATTGTCTGGAACTTCTGTCGCGTGGCAGTCAGGATCAGATCCGATCTTGTTGTCAGGAAGGAGGGGCACTTTGGAATTACACAACACAGTGGATTTAATAGTTATTGATTGTAAAATATCTTATTTGCGATCGCGGTGAGAATATAAGAAATCACATGTACACACGCCCAGTTCAGTTGTTGTTCTTCTGACTCCGAAACAATATAATAACAACAACCCACGGTAGGCAAATGTAACATCTTAACAAGGGCCCTGTAGGTAGCAAATAAATCCGAACGCCTCATCCTAGCAAATGTGCTATATATATATATATATATAGAGATGTGTGCACATAGAGTTAATGTGGCGTAACCAGTGATGTTGGTAGATTTGTCGCCTGTCCCGTGGTGTTCGTGGCGATGGGAACGTTGCGGCCATTATTTTATCAAGTTTCTGGTGTAGTCTGTGTTGCTGATTTTCGGCTTCGATGCGGATTGCGGAATCTTAACACTTTATTTTTGGGCTCTTACGCTTAGGCTAGACCAGGGGTTATATCGAATCACTTTTTAATTAGGCTGTTACTTTATTTACTATAAGTTACAATAGTTAGGAACAAAGTTATTAGTTATGCCTCGTGGCAGTGTTGGAACCGACTCGCTTTGGCGAGGCGGCGCACGGGTGCGTACTCGTGTACACACGTGCTAGCCTCCTCGCGCAAACCACCAGACTGTCGCTCCCTGCGCGACGTTCGTCTCTCTTATCTTCTGCCCCACATATTGATTGTAACAAATACCATAACAATATAATTTAGATCCGTTTCACAAAATGGTGTACAAAACCAAAAATAACTTATTTTTTGTTTTGCAAACTTGGTTTGCATAAACCAAGTTTTGTAAAGTTTCCATTTAAAATAAATATAAAAATGGCATTTTTCAATAAAAAATTATAAAAGCGCCATCTATGAATAATTAGTTTCATATTTTTGTTTAGAATCACTTTGTTGACATACTGGATTTAAACCAGCCAACGACAGGTCGTAAGTCCTGTAAATGCATAGACTTCCATATTCCCTTAAAAATGTATTTCCTTCTCTGTTGCAATAAATTTAACTATTTTTTTGTGTATAATTGTTTTTTGTACTTTTTAATATGTTAGTTTTATTTATTATAAATGGATTTTGCGGGATCGTAAAACAACAACGAATGTGCAAAAGACAGTGACATTGACATTATTTTATATTTGATTTTGACAAAGTCATACAAAGACTTTTTTTCCATGTTAAAAAAAAATATATTTCCAAACCAATTATTATCAAATGGTACACTTTTGTGCTTATCAAGTTATGACATAAATTGTCAAAAAAAAAAAATTTACCGCTGTCGTCATGTAAAGTTAAAGAAAATCACATGCGTTGTTGTTCTACGAACTGTGTTATAAAAATCCGTCTTCCTTTCCTTCACTTTATTTCCTTTTTCTCACCTTCTTTTGTTCATTTTTTGATATTTTATATTTTCTCCCTTGTCTGTAACGTGTTCTGCTATTATATTTGTGAAAAACTTTAACTGGATGCGTGTACTTATTTGTTTAAATAATTTATGTTTTTTTCCCGAATAAAATATTTAAAAAATAAATAAAAACCCTTATTTTCACTGCAAGCTGTCAGTGCACGTCGGCTCCTTATTGCTCCTTATTGTTGTATCCCGAATTGTGTGACGCAGAAATCCCCTTGTTTAAGTCCATTATGGCATCTAACTTTGGAGCTGTATAATATATGAATCCACTAAATTCTTTAAAAGTAGGAATATCATTGAACACTTTCTTGCCATCTCACAAACCCTTTGTACTGCAATCTAATTTTACAAGAATTAAATTGATAATTAGTACATCCCAGTGACTGGAAGGTACTCCTCACTTATGTTATGCTCTTAAGTTAAATAACATCTGCATTTTTAATTGATTTTAAATTAAGCTACTCCTTGACAATTAACAATTAATTTATTATTATGTTTAAAAATATAGAACTTATAGTCCTTAAAATATTGCATGACTAAAATGACAGCTGTCAAACTAATGTCACTAGTGATGGGAAATTACTGATCACTGATCAAATCGATTTTAACAGTTTTTTCATGCAAACATGAATCTCTGTTTCCGAAAATTGATATAAAAACGCAAAAACAAGCCTATTGCAAAAAAGACGACAAGACAATTATTCACCAAAAAATAAGACATTTATACTTTTTTTCATGAACAACATCACATGAATTATTTTTTTATTCGATCAATTTGTCCCATCTCTAACATTTTTGCAAAATGATGTAACCTTGTAAGAACGTCATCAATAAATAGGTTTATTTTAGTTTGAAAGCTGATTTTATAAAATTATGTTGATTTATATGTCAAGCATTGTATAAAAAAATAAATTAACACGCCAGATACTAATGATTGTTTGTGTGTCAATATAAATCACTCCTTAGACGTTACCACAAAGTTATGTCATCACTTTTGCTGACAACTGTCATTCTAATCGAGCTTTATTTTAAGGACTATAGTGACATAAACTTTGTACGACATAAAATCATCATCGACTATAAAAAACCTAAATTTTGTAAATGGGGTCTAGAATTCCAACCGTCCAGTATTTAATTCCAAGTCAGTAGCTGCAAGACGTGTTGTAATCTTACTCCTTTATTTTAAAATTTCATTTATACACTAAACTTCATTGTCAATTAAAAAAAGTGTAAATGGGGGCTAGCTTTCTTACCGTCCATGCGCTGTGTAGCTGCAAAAAGTGCTGTAATCAAGCCCCTATCTGTTATGTTATGATTGAAATAGATCTTAATTGGAAACGAGGAACTAGTGCTGGGATATTTATTTACTGTACAGCGCCCATTAGGTGATTTTCACAAAAAAGTCACTCCACCATAAGTCTGTACTTAATAAGTTTTACCTGTCAACCGAGGATACTTATGTAACCTCAAAATGGACAAGATGATAGTATTTGGAAATTGGGAGCGGATGGACCAGCCGTTATTCTGATTGTAAAAGGCTGGTTTTGGATTTTTTTGTTAAAGATTAATGTGCTTCCTTGAATAAATCGTAAAATAAAAAATGCTCATGGTTAATTTTTGATAAAAACAGGACAAGATGAATTTTGGAAGTAGGTGACTCAATTAAAAATGGATAATTTAGTGTATACACAAATTAATGCATTTATGTATAAATCTTATCAAATTAATTACTTTATGTAGATTAATAAAATGGTTAATTTTATATTATGTTTGTCATGTGTCACTATATCAAATTTCTTTACTTCTTCAATTATTCAATCCACTATTCTATCCAATGAATGGCATATCACCTCAATTCTCCGAGTCTTTTTAATGTGTTTTTCCTTTTGTTTCAATTCTTATTTACTTTCTTTCCTTCTTTTGTTTACAATTACATGCTTTGCAATAGTTTAAATTATTATTATAATCAGTGCTCGATTTCTAAAAATTGAGGTACCGGAACTCTGTTAAGGGCGGACACACCGGGGGGTCTGGGGGGTATTCCATACCCCCCCAGCTAAAGGGGGGTCCGGGGGCCCTCGGAAAATTTTCAAAATTTCAGTTTAAAATTACGCATTTTTAGGCTGTTTTTACTTCTCAGTTAATAAACATACATGTTTATGTATGTAACATGTTAATAAACATAATGAAAAGCAGTAAAACAATACAACATAACTGTTTCAAAAATTGTTCTTAAAATATACTCCAAAACTTCATCATGTTTTCTTCGTATTTGCCTTCTCTTGATCTTTCCTTACTCTTGACAGCTAGCGCCGAGTGGTGTCCAGAAACCAGCCAAGAGTTAACATACTTCTCTGGATCAAACAGTCTAAGAGGAGGTCCATTAATTTTCAAAAACATCAGGCCAGAAACCGTTCTTATGTTGAGTGAAGATCGCAGCGGTGTAATTATTAAGTTCATCTGAGAGAATCCTCTTTCACATTCACTTGATGAAATGGCAACCGAGTCAATTGATTGTTTTACAGGATTGAGGCTTTCTGGTAACTCTCTGGAGTAGATATATTCGCGTAAACCTGTAATTAACTGTCTTTCGTTAAGTTTGAACCTGGAAGCAAGTTTCCTCATTTCATTTTCCCCAAAACTTATTGGGAGTTTCGTCGGCCAGGTTTTGGTATCCATAACTTCAAGAGTTGTAGCTAACTCAACATCTTTGTCATCAAGTAGTCTCGTTTCAATAGAAGTTTTAAGGGCCTCGTAAAATATTTTGGGGTTCAACGGCTGATTGTCTGATCTCCCTTCTTTTGTGTGGAGAGGAACCTCGAAAAAAGACAAGTTGTTTACTGCTTCTTGAGCCATTGTTGAGTAGGACCCTGGAACTGTTTTTCTTTCTTCAAATAAACCAACTGTGATTAGCAATTTTCTGTTCGCATAGTTCAAATCTGCATTCCGATGTTGTAAAGCTTCACTTAGTTCTGAAAGTTCTTGCAAAGCATCTGCCATCAATCCCAGGTCTAGAATGAAATTAGTTTCTGTGATTTTGTTAAGAAGTCCGGAAAAAGTACTTTTATCTTTGCTGTCTCTAGACGGGTCATTTGAAGCTTCTTTAAAGTGTTGGACTAATGCTTCATATGACTTCCAAACAGCTGACACAGATCTAAAACTAGATGCCACCCAACGGGTGCTCAAGACTCTTCCAATTTTTAAAATTTCTGTATCCAAAAGAGTTGCACAGCTTTGAAGTTCCCTGCTGTTCTTTGGTGAAGCATGATAGACAACATAGAGTTTGTCAATAAAAGATTTAAACCTATTAACTCCTGAAACAGATTTAATAACGTCTGACACTGACAGCTCAAGTCTATGGTTTGCACAGTGCCAAACAATAACAGAAGGAAATTTCTCACGAAATAATGTTGCAACGCCTTTGTGCTTACCGATCATAGTAGCAGCACCATCACAAGTTAAGCTTGTTAAATTATTACTTAAAAATACGTCAGATATTCCATTAGACCGAAGACAGTTCATCAAAGAGTCAAAAACAGCTGTAGCAGTAACGCCATCTAGTTCTATTAGATCCAAAAAGACGTTAGTGGAGCCACTCATACCAGTTTTAGGCAAAGAACACCGAACGTATACTATTAAACTTGACTTATTACTTAAGGACGTGGATTCATCAATTATCAAACCAAGTTTTGTATCATTCTTAATGATTTCATCTACAAAGGTTTTCTTCATTTCCTTACTGATATGCAAAGCAATTTTAGCACAGGCTTTGTCTGAGTGTAAAATGCGACCTATGTTAATCCCATTTAGTTCTTGCAAATCAATTTCCGTTTCAAAATTGTTAAAAGACTGATTTTCTTTAACAACCTTGTACGCCGTTCGGAAAATTTTCCCCGTTATTTCTTTTTCATGAGATTTCTGTCTCAAAATAGTTTTCTCCAGTTTTCCGTCTTTACTTTTGGTTAGGATTTCAGCAGCTGCTTTATGACCAGCACTCTCTTTGTGGTCAAAAATCTTTTTCCTTAAAGACGTTTGCTTTTTCTGTTTAGTGTCACCATAACTGTCTATTTCAACATTTGCCCATTCTTTTGAAATTTTCATACCTGTTTTTTTCTTAACAGATAAGATCCCTACTTTTTTACAAGTACTGCATCCTAACTTTCCATTTTTAATTAACAACCAGTGATATTTTTCGCAAAATTCAGTTTTTTGAAAATTAGTCCAACAATCTGGCAAGGCATTGTCGTTACACTCAACCTTTTGTCCTTGTTCTTTAGAGTGATGTTCGTCAGAATCTGAACTGGTTACCTTTTCAGTGCTAGTTGACAGTTGTAAGGTCGTTGAAGATGGTTGCGTGAGGTTGTCTTCACAATCAATGGTTCGCTTAAGTCTCTTAGTATCACCCGAGGGTAAAAAAAAATCGGTTAACTTTTTGTTCATCTTATTTCACAACAATAACACGTAACAGTAACGTAACAGAGATAAATAAAAGAAGACCGTGTGTGCAAGTGGGTAGCGCGTAGTAGAGTACAGTACAGGACAACACGGACTCCCGACTACGGGACTACGACTGAGCAACTGAGCATCTAGTGATGAACGAAGTGGGGAGTAGACGCCAGACGGACGAGTCTATCTCTAACCTGGAGGGGAGGAAGCTATACTGCACGTGCGCGGCGGCGGATGAGTCTATCTGTTTATCTGTTAGCTTCGAGCTACAATTATATGCTTTATTAATAAATTGCGAGTTAATTTACCGTAATAGATAATAGATAATAACATAAGTTTAATAAATCAGTTAAATTTAACTGTTTTCAAATAATTTAGTTTTTTTACAGAGAGAGGTTCCGGAACGCCGTTCCGCCGCGTTCCGCCTGAAATCGAGCACTGATTATAATATGTTTTAAATAACTATTGCTTTATACACTTCATGTATATTTAAATTGTTTCCCTCTCAGCGTTTAATAAATAAATAATTAAAAACTAGCTTAATGCACACTTCGGCATTGCCTGAAAATAAAATATGTATCGAAGTGTTATTTTGGGAGATAAATTTTAATTTCAAAATGAATATTTTTGTGTAAATATGTAATAAATATTATGTACAATACCTTTTATTGTGTCTTATTTCTGCCTATGTGTGAAAATAGTGAATAAATAATAAGTTTCACTTGATAAATAAGTTTATTAATCACAAACTAAGATGATACAATAAAATATTTATACGCAGGTTTACAATGCAACACTCATTTGGAAATCCGTATCAATGTCGCAGCCGGATTGTCATTCTAGCTGGAAAACATATTTGCTAGCCAAATTACAAATGGAATGGTTTCATTGGGACTGACTATAATGACGACGATCAGCTTTAATGTTTATTATGCAAAATGAGCTGTGGGCATGGTTTCAGGTGAAAAACAGATATCCATTCAATACTACCGGGGGAAGAAATATGATGATGAATAAAGCCAGTGGGTATTACCTTATTATTAAGACGTAAATACCCGAAGACCCAATGGGGCCAAATATTTTGATGTGTCGGGTGAAGTTTGGTTAGGTTAGAATTAGTTAGAAAGTATCCTGCTGATTTTAATAAAATTTTAATATACAATTCAACTACAAACTAAAAAATATTTCCCTTTTAATGGTTTCGTCAATGAAGGATCTTTGCATTACTTTAGATAGTAAAATCTCCTATCATGAACACATTAATAATTTTGTAAACAAATCTCTCAAACTTCTCGGTTTTATCAATAGAATGGACTTCAAAAATATTAATACCATCAAAACTCTTTACTGCTCACTAGTTCGACCCCATCTAGAATACGCTTCTCCTATTTGGTCACCATTCTACAGGACTCATATTGACCATATCGAGTCTGTCCAACGCCGTTTTCTAAGAAAAGTGGCACGGGTGCTTGGATTATAAAGGGGTGATTATACCTATAGTCCTTCAAATATAGCTTGATTAGAATGACAGTTGTCAGCAAAAGTGATGACATAACTTCGTAGTTACGTCTAAGGAGTGATTTATATTGACACACGAAAAATCATTGGTATCTGGCGTGTTAATTAATTTTTTTAATTCAATGCTTGACATATAAATCAACAAAAATTATATAAAATCAGCTTTAAAACTAAAATAAACCTAATTATTAATGACGTTCTTACAAGGTTACATCATTTTGCAAAAATGTTAGAGATGTGACAAATCAAATGTAAAAATAATTCATTTGATGTTGTTCATGGAAAAAAGTATAAAAGGTAATTTTTTGGTGAATACTTGTCTTTAACACACTATAATAGGCATTTTTTTGCGTTTTTATATCAATTTTCGGACACAGAGCTTCATGCTTGCATGAAAAAACATCGATTCGATCGGTACATGATCAGTGATCGGTACTTTCCCACCACAAGTCACATTAGTTTGGCAGCTGTCATTTTAATCAAGTTATATTTTAAGGACTATAGATTCTTAATTTACACATACACAAGTAAAACTATGTAATATTGTATTACTGCCTATCCTAAAAAATCCACGCCTTCTCAATTTGTTTATATTACATTCATACCTTCTAATTCGTCATCATTTCCCTATCCACATCCAGTAGCGCATAGGGCACAACGATGAGGAAGTTCAGTGCCATGGGAAATCGGATATATTTTTTGTATTCTTGCATGCGGAAAAAATTAGAGCATTTAATTGTACGGCGAAGTTTCTCAAAAATACATGAAAAAGTCAATAAAATTAGTTTTAACAAAAATTTAACAAACTACTTTGAAACATCACGGATTCGGGTGAACAATAACTAAAAGATTTCTGGTTTCGGGATAGCCATGTTTTTCAACCTTTAGCGTATTTTAACAGGTTCTCCTTTTAAATGTCAGGAAAACTCACCGACTTGAACTGGTGACGTCACGGGTGGAGTAATTTTAAAATTACAAAGCATTCAAAATTCATAGTGATGATAATACGATTGCCTCAGTTTGTAGTCTTAACAATTTTTTTAAATTCCAAACTTTCTCATTGAAGCTGCTCTCGATCATTTAATAAACCTAGACAATAATATATGATCAGTCTTATGCCCTAGACCCAGTACCAGGGACCATAAAATATTCCCATAAAAATATTAGTTCTTCTTTTCCTCATCCGCTTCTATGTGGAGCATGTGGACATCACCAGACGCCTCCGGGAGACCTAATCGCGAGCCGGCACTCTCACCTCCTTCCACCTCAATCCCGTGTCCCTTAGTTTCACCGAAGGATCGTCGTCGACGGTCTTCCAGGACGGGGAGAGCCCGCAGGTGTGAAGGGACAATTTGAGTTAAGGCTCTCTTGAGGCGGCAGCTAGGTCCACCGCAGCATCCTCAAAACTCTCATTATAGAAGGTTTCTGCATCCATTCTCGGACTTCAATGGTAGTAATGAATACATACCACCTTGTACCTAATATTCTCCTTAAGCACTTACTCTAAAAATTGAGAAGTTCAGTGTTTTGAGTTTTAGTTAGGTGTCAGGATTGGCACCCATATAGGATTACATGCTGGCATTATACAAGAGTTGAATAATCGGCATTTCGTTTTGACTGAGTACCGACAAGAGTCACTGTTTAAAATAAACAATTCATTAATGGATTAACCTGCTTTAAATTGAATTTGATACTGCTTTAAATTGCTGGCAAACGCAGCATGCATTGAGGCGGGTTTATCTCCATTTGATATCCTTTCTTCAGTATTTTTACCTAAGAGTAGGCATCGAGTCAAAAGCATTCAAGCAAGCTATTTCACTCAGAGAACTACATTTTTTATTCCGCCCAGGCACGGAAAGTACCATCTAATCATAATGTTTCGTACAATACATATAAAGATGCAAAAATGGCTGCCTCAGGATTCAAATAATGTCACTCTTAAGAGTTTGTTAACAAACACAAATACAAAATCTGCGCTATCATATTTCCTTCCAAATGTGTTTTTAAGTTTGCATATAATTAGTGTTTTGTGAGCAAACAATGAAAACTGGCCAAGTCAGGATTCTTGTTTGTCGGCAAATCGAGGTTGAAGTTTTTACGTAGACACACTCACAGTTTTGCTATTTAGTACACTTTTGATTTCAGGTGTCTTTTGCTTTACATAGTACAAAGCATTATCAATGCATTTTGTTAGTATAGAAGCGTTTTGATTTTGTCAGTATTTTCTGTAGCAGTTAAACTGACTCGATCAATATTCAATCATCAACTTTGTAAAAAAACTTTGATATATAAATAAGTAAACTTAGTTTTTTTTTTCAGTTAAAGATTCCATCCAGCAATAAAACTTGGTAAAAAAATCCCAAAATTCGACTTGGCCGCTTTTCCATCTACAGGATTCGTTCGGACTACCGTTCCAGGAGCTATTTTCCAGCCATATTAATTCACCGTGTCCGAGACGCGTTCGCCTTCCATGCTTGAGGTCCTGGTTTCAGTTCTTGGGAGGGACAACACGAAATATTGATTAAAAAAGTGGTTTTACACTGCAATATTGAATTGTTCCTGGGTAGGTACCTGAAGCGTAAGACTGATCACATTACCTTCCTGCAACAGATGACCGAGATACACTGCATTTATTTTACCAAGAGCAGAGCCCTATGCGCCATCAGGTGTGGATAAGGGTTTGATGATAATATTTACAAAATGCGGGTACATCTTTAAGCTGATAAGTAAATATTTACTTTTTTCATAAAAAATCGTCTTAAATTCTTACATAGTCAATAAAAAACTCATTTCTTCGAGCCTAAAATTACAGTATTTTATTTAAATATAACAACTTTGTATAATACTGATGCAATAACTTCTAGTCTTATGATAGATTAATACACAATATTATGGAAGCATGTTTATTTTACCATTCTAATCGTCATTCACTCGAATAATATTCAAACTACATACAAAAACTAATTCAACCCATATATTTCATTCCTCTGCCTCTCAATCTGCGTAATTTTAGGCCTAATAAAGTATTGTCAGCATAGTATTCATGTTGAACTCGATAAAAAGAACACACCTATGGATATTACAAATTAAAAGGTACACGGCTAATATAGGCTAAATGCATTTCTTCAATTTTCACGATATTATTGCCATTTTTTTCTCCTGAATGAGTTCAACAAAATAATAACAAAATGTTAAGTAAAAAAAGACTCCCTGTCTTAAGAATTGTAGGAAATAAATATGGGGGGTCACGGCTGGCAAAAAAAGATTCAAAATGTGACAATTGCGTAGTAGACGTTTTTGTTTCTTTATTCCTGTGATATGTATAAATATAGACAGATAATCCGGCACTTCGCCTCTCCGGCTCTGCCAGTAATCCGGCGTTTTTATACTGCCAAGTGGTAGTGTGAATTGGAAACCAGTGACTTCTTGTGGCGTGGTCAATGACCGCTGCGCAAGATGTATGTTTACCTGTCTGCCTTACACTCGTCTGTTCCGTGTGGTGCTCACTGATGTAGTATATAATACAGTATTACATACGTATACAGCAGGGCCTCGCTAGTTCGAACACCCAAAATTTATTCCCTGTTTGGATGTAAGAAACATTCGGATACAGATATTTTGAAAGACATTTTTCGAAATAAAACAAAATTTTTTGTTACTGAAAGTTTGTTTTGATCATGCAAAATGTAAAATTATTAAAGTGTAATGCTATTAATCACACTTTTTTAAGAATCCTAATATGTATAGTGCTTTGTCGAGTGTTATTTAGCGACATAAAAACGCTTCAACACCCCATTCCAAGTAAGTATTAAAGGCAGACACAGCTTGAGTATGTGGAATCCTTCCAACTAGTTTCTATGCCTCCAATTCTTTTTAGTTTTCGCTGTCATGCTTATTTCTTAGTTTTCTTAGAATGTCTTCATCAGTTAAAGGCTCCAGATAATCAATATAAGCATTGTTTATCGAGTGATTGTTAATCCCTACTTCTGAAAAGCCTCTGTTTCGAAAGAGGTTAAATGGTAGGTCATCTTCAAGGTCGCATCTTGGCCGAAAATGTCATCTAATTCAAATAACAAGGCCCACAGAGGCTTCACAAAGGTAGGGGGGTCGTTCGGACTATAGAGGCGTTCGGATTAGCTGGAGTTTGGACTATCGAGGCCCTGCTGTATATATATATATATATGTACAATAAAACATAGTTTCTGTCGTTTAAATGTGTCACAGTGTCCCACAAAAAAGGTTTTTATTTTTCTTTTTGCTCTCCTGAAAAATTCCATATTTGGGAATAAGCCCGTTCTTGCCGCGTACCCTTCAATTATTTGTATTCAGTCGTGTCAATAACTCGGGATATATGAAATTTTATGCCAAAAGCAATTTGCATCATATCTAAAAGCATGATTTAACTATTGACGGAAGTGTCAGGTTACTATTTGTGGATATTTATCCACAAACGAAATATGTACCTCACGGTTGACATTTTTTCAATTAGATATCAATTATCAATGCTAGAACTAATTTAAACTATGCAGTTAATTATAACTTATAATTTATTCAATCTGTTTAGCTAGATTAGTTACCAAATGAAAGTATAGTTCTGAAATAATGGTCGGTTCAAATGTATACAAATCATACAGCCATTTTAACTCAGAATTGCCATTTTCAAGATAATATTCTACTGTTGTATTGATATGTGATACTATAATAAATATATACACAACTTAAATAAATCTGATAAATTTGGTATTACCCATTGGACGAGAGAGCCTCTTCAAAACTAAAAAATTAATAATGTTTCTATTTTGATGACTCTAATTCCTGAAATCTTACTCAAACTTAGATCTATGAGTTATATAACAAATATTTATCTATTGTTAAAAATAATAATACTTTAATTAAGTCTTTCATTTCATTAAGTATTTTCATATAAATGTATATTTTGAGCGATCAAACTTAAGATAAAAGCGAATCGCTTTGGTGAATGTGTATTTGTTTGCATATTTTACCATTTCTGAAATAAATTGAGTCATTACATACCAGTTTTATAGTGCTAGCTTCTTTTCATATGGGCACCAAAGAATCTGATGACTCAATAGTATTAAGTCGACGCGATATCCTTATTCAAAGTTATGTGTTGATTTAAATCAATAGCTCTTGAAAAGTAGGCAAATTTATTATTCCATTTTCAATATATCGATAACAAAACCAAATATTTACAAAAACATTTTAAATAAGTACCTATAGTAATAAATTACTTATGCTTTTATATTCAATCATATAGTTAGCATAATATAGACAAACCTCAAAATGGACGAGTACACAAATCTTTATTTAATAAAACTAAAAATAACCAAAAAATGTTATACATACATAACTCAAATAATTATTTTGTATCAGTCTACTACTTTTAAAAATATAATATTAAACATGAAATGGATTGAAAAGCGCAGGTATTTTTTCTCTCCTAGCGAGGATATTATTCCAGAACATTAAATACAAAATAATAACCGTTTTTACTACTTATTTATTATAAATATAGTTTTAAAGCAAATTTATTACATCGAACATCATTATTCTCTCGAAACTTTGTAAAATATGAAATAAAATACCAAATATTTAAATTAACAATGAATTATTTCACATGTTACACATTTCTCAATATGTGTTATTCCAATAATTTACCATCAATTTACAGTTTGTGGGAGAAAATATGTCATAATCGTAATATTTAAGTAAAGCTTAAATCAATTTTTATTTTATATTACACAGTTATAAAACCTTCTGGTTTCTCAGTGGAAATTCATTGTAATTAATTATAGAAATAATTGACGAGTGATTTGGACCAACCAGGGCTGAAGATGTCGCGAAGGCGATGAAACCCATTACTGGTTATTCCAAAATTGAGAATTTGAGTATTACTTGTCTTTTATTTATATGATAAATAGTTGTTATACATAGTTTTAATTGTGTCTTATCAAACATTTTATCAATATTTTAGAACCGATTATAATTCATTGGTAATTATTTGATTTAAAACACTATATACAACCAGCAACAAGTGATAACAGTTATAAAGCAGGGGTGATATCACTTCTGCCTTCTGTATTTGGCAACAGGCTCTGGGTATAAGCTTCTAGATGCCTATTGCAGTTCATGTCTATGTGGAATGAAGTGTTTATAACAATGATTTCACTGTATGCAAGCTATGTAAATAAATTATTAAAGCACTTAGATTTGCTCTTTTCACCAGAACTGTTGATATATGTTTATTTTAAATGTTGAAAAAATCATCCGCTTAGCTTAGGTGAAAACGCCTGTTGGCCATTGAGAAGTAAAAATAAACTACGGCATTTCATTGATACATTGACTATGATGTTTAAAGATCAAGAAATATCTACAGACTTGATATTCGAGATGCCACAAATCGGTTGGTTTCTTTATCGAGAAGGGATGTGCGTTCCCTTCACTTGCACATATGCACATCCACAGTTAGTAGGCAGGTTTTACATTCCACGAAACAGCACCAGTGAAACTTGCAGTGACAACGCTCCTTAAAGCTCTTCTTCAGGGTATTGTATCCTCGACCGCAACACATCAGGTCACACCCGTCCATTCCTTGGGAAGTTCGATTGCAGACTCTACCGGTTGTACCGAAGGAACCCTGCGAAAACAAATAAATTAATACATGTGATTGAAATTTAATGTGAAATTATTATAGAGGGAAAACATTTTTGGAAAGGAAATATGGAAGTCGTTGGTGTTGATCAAACTAGCTGGCATAAAAATTGAAAAGTGCTTTCAGGCATTGCCCGACAGGTAAAATAATTCAGCCAGATGAATCTCGCCCGCATCAAAAAAGGTTTCCGCTCTTTTACTTCACAAAAGTCAACCTATGGAAGAGCAGAGGGAATATGGATGTTCAAACATAGATACAGAATGGTGAATGTTAATGCTTATACTTCGATATTCCCTTCTCAAAAAAAAAATTTCCTCTTTTTTGCGATAAATTTCAATCTCTTAATAACTCCCTAGGAAGTGAAATCCAGCCTTTTCTATAAACTTTTGGACTTGCAGTAGAACTCCATTTATCCGAACTAGAGTTATCCGGATCGTTATCAAGCGTATGCGGGACTTCGCTGCTCGTAAGTGAGTTTCTTCGACAGAGCAATTAACTTTGCTGGACATGTTTAAGTAGGTTTTGAATGTGATACCAATTCACTGTATTATTTCAAAAGCAATAAAAAAGTTATCGTAGAGTAAGTTTTACATTTTCTTTTAAAACATTGCCTTAATTTAATGGTTAATTAATAAAAGTTAAAGTAGCATGGATGATCGGCCTCGACAGGGTAGACTACACTTACGAAGGCGGCCTCCGTGGTGTAATGGCCAAGACGCTTGACTCAAAAGGTTCCGGATTTGATTCCCGGTCAGAACACAAAAATTAAATGTGATTTTTCTCAAGCCTGGGTGTTCTGCAATGTAATTCACCATTGTAATTGGGCCTCCGGGCCTGTTATGGTGCAAAAAAATGGAGTAAATGCTAAAAATCTCATGTGCACAAAAACAGATATAACGTTGGCTCCATATTTAGTTTCATTTACTAAATGGCTTAATTGATGTATCATCGTAACTGGAACAAGTGGCATTCAATGTTCTGATCTACCAGTTGCGAAATAATGATGCGCTGTTCCTTGATCAGCATAGCACAAACTAATTGCTCGCATGCACCAATGTCCCGACTGTCGCATTGTAAACTCGAGACAAGATCTGTACTTTTTTGGTGTAAGTCTTTCAAGATTTAAACAATCAATAAAATAGACCAGATATTGTCTTGAGGTAGTAATTATTATTCCATTTTATCCTTGCTATAATTTTCGTAAGTTGTATTTTGTTTTAATTGTACTTGAATATATTATTAAGAAATGTATTTACTATTGTTAAATGGACTTAATTAGTCCGTAAATAAATAATAAATTATCCGGATCTCTGTATTTCCGATGACGCCGGGCACTAATTAATCCGGAGTTTTACTGTACTCAAAATATTTTTTATTGATTCTTCTGCATCAAAATAAACAGATTTTTTACTATAGATTAAACAAGGGAATTCTAGAGCAAGATCTCAATGAGGATGAGAATTTGTTTGAGAACGGAAAATGTGAGGCTAGGCATATTCAGGACCAACTTGTCAGGTGTGGTTTAATTTATCAGTTCATGCACTGCATAGTATTCGCCAATCTGTCTTTA